>NW_006768797.1:5201-16802 GCF_000204055.1 Melampsora larici-populina 98AG31 | reverse complement strand
AAAACACATTGCATGTTTATACGAAACATCCCAAACACCACTGAAGGAGTAGGAAAAATGGTGTTTGGGGCTCCCCCACGCTGACAAATTTCAATTTCAGGCCCAGTCTATTAATGTCACTTTCCCATATTCCCACTCCCTCACCTTCATTTCCACACTCAAAAACTAAAAGTACCACATTTGGCTCCCGCTCGGCCATAAATCACACACATGAACATTGAAGGATTGGTCCTATGATGTCAGAATTCAATCCATCAATTCTTCTCTCACAGGCGCACATTTCTTCTCTATTCAACTTTACCATAGCTCACCTCCTTCACCTTCATTTTCACACTCAAAAACTCAAAATACCATAAAAAACCAATCTTTTGCTGACAACAAGCAAAGCCTGTGAGTGTTTGTATTGATGACCCGGACTATTTAGCTGTCTTTGCTGCTTTGAAATTTACACAGTATCCGCCTTAAAAGTCAACTGGATTATAACAAGGCGGCGATATATTGTTATTAAATCTGGCATATATTGACGTGGCCGTTTTTCATTGTCTGATGGTATTGTCTCCCCCTTTACAGTCAATCTAGACTGATTGTAGGACAGTAGAACAGTAGAGCACCGCAGCTAAATGGGATAGCATGGATACAACCTACATCTAAACCATTTCTACTAGATGCAAGTAGATCTGTTCATTTTTAGAGGTAAATCCCTTGCATAAGTAAGACGTCCATTCAAACTGGTCTATCACATATAGTGAATGTGATGGACCAGTTTGTAAACAAAATATCCAATAGGAGGAAATCACATTGACTTACGTCCTGTTATCAAACGAGCAATGTGGTCCTATCCTCAACTGTGGTGAGCGCAATCATTTATGTATTCAAAAAGTCCGGTAAAGTCCGGTGGAGTTTGGAATTGATGTGTAATTTTTGGAGGCTTCAATTTTGATATCAATATCCCCATCAGACCCCAGCTACCTCCTATCACCATGGCTCCAGGTACTCGCAAAAGCACACGCTTCAACGCCACTACCGACTCCAATTCAGCATTACCAGCAGCTAAGCGCCCACATCGTCAGGAGTCTTGCACAGCATCAGCCATCACAAATGTGAATCATCTACCGACACCCTCTGCTACTCAGCAACAACAACTCCAATCAAATCAGACTCAACCGGTGCCCGATAGCCAAGATACTGATCTAGATATTAATGAAATAACTCTACAAAACTATCATCAAGTGAAAAAATTCTGGCCTCTCGGACGCATCAAAGAACAACTCGATCGCCAAAAATTGTCTAACCACCAGTTGAGCGCGGCAGTTCTTGCTGAAGGAAAGGCAGTTCTGGAACAGTTAGAAATAACCCTTCACATGATTGCAATGGTTTCTAACATCAATATTGTCACGCTCAAACGTTCCTTGTTAGTCTTTCTTTATTTTCTATTTTCAAGGGTTGACCTTCATAAGTATACCAACAAGAATGTTTTTACAGGGGTCTTACTGGTGGCACAGCACATGCCGATAATCCTTGGCATAGGTGGCTAAGCTTTGCAATCGATGCCAACAAGTTTCCAAGTATGTATCATTTAAAGTCTTATTATGTATATGTCGTATATGTCTGATTTATCTTAAGTTTTGTTTTAGTGCCTACTCAAGGAGATCCCAATGCCTTGGCTGTTCTAGCAGCTCGCAACAGAGCCAACAAAGGCACTTATGATGCTCTCAGCCCCGACCAACTTGCGGTTTTCAAATCGCCAACTTTCTTCGCTCTTGGTGGCTACCCCGACTATTCAGCCATTGCTTTCCCTGAGGATGGCTCCGACAACGATTCCTTGGTTCTGGTTCCCGAAGTGCCCAAACTGAGCGAAGAGGACGAACTTCATTACCGGCCTATCTACAAAAAACTAGTTAACACAAAGAAAGTCGCCAGAGATCGAGAGCTGTTGACACCTGCTTCCTCTGCTGCTAAGGAGGAGAAACGTTCTCTCACAAGTTTCAAGAAGATAGCACAACAGGTGAAGGTTTCTTCAAATCAAGTCTTTCAACAATATTGTTCACAAATGAGAAATCTAATGTAGTCGGACTTTAATCATAGCTTGAACGTGATCATCAAATGTTTGGAATAGATTATTATCTCATTGCATGTAGCAGCTATACTGGCGGCGAAGGATGGTGTCGAGAACATAGTAGCAGGGAAGAGATCATTCAGTGGGTTTCTGATAAGGCAGATTTACAACGAGTTTTTCCTATTTATTGTCAACACGGATCAATAGTTGAAGATGTTCAAGCCATTGCTGCTAAGAAAAGTGGAACTGTTCCTGAAAAGCAGGCATCAAACAATCAATCAGACATTGATAAGAAGGATTTGGGTGGGCGGCTAAATGAGCTCGTTTGTAAGTTCAAATTTTGTTTTCTTTTCTTCATCTCTACTAGAAATCTTACAAATCTTGCGCCTAGTCAACCTCGTTGGAGAACGTCATTACAAGCCTTTTCCTCGCACACCCAATCCAATTGCTTCACTCAAAGAACGCAACCTGAAAGTTGAACGTCCCGCCAATTCTGCCATGTCCAACGAAGACTTCGACAAGGGTTTCACAGCCATGAACGCCAAGGCTCGCCGTAATTGGCTCAGTGATTTGAAGAACGGCAAGTTTATCCTCTTGAAGGAAGTTGAAGCGCAAGCGAGCCCATCTGGACCTCAAATGACCGAACACCAACCTCAACCAAGTGAAACTCGAACCACAGAAGATCAGCCACCTACGTCTGAACTTCAAGATCCCCAAACTGGTAGTTCTCAAATTCCTCAAGTCATTGAAAGCTCCGGACAAACAAGCGAACAACAAACATCGGGGACGGGTGCAGCTCAAGTTACTGGTGCTACATGTGATCTTGCCTGATTATCTTGCCTCATTGCAATAATGGCAAAGATCACTACAAATTTTCACCTTTCTTTTCTTTTTGAGTTTTTGATCGTTCTTTTTATGTTTCCTGTTTTTCCTAAGTGTGCTTTGAGTTTGTTTCATCAAGTGTAACTTGACTGCAACTCAAGAACTTGTTTTTAAACTTGGATATCTACAGACAAACTAGTGGGGATTTGATCTCAAACTCGATAAATTTGTGATGTTGAGTTTTTGTTTTGAATCTGCTCTCTGGTGTGGTTTGTTTGCAACGGATCCGGCTCCAATTTGTTTTCTTGTCTTGAAAAGTTTCTCTCAGGAGGGATTTTAATATGAAATTTGAAACAGCTCAAGTATCATGTAAGGTGTCCAAGTATCCATTGAAATTGAGCCCTATTGTGATGCTCTGGGATGTAGTTGTAAAACAAGTCTCTAAAACGTCATGTTCCTTATAAAACTGTTTGAGCACAGGTATCAGAATAGTGTTTCCGGAAACATTACTAGCCGTTTCCGATGATAGGCACAATCATGACACCTATGTATTTGGCTTTGTATTACGATATATTATAGATGAGAAACGCTCAAGTTAACAATTTCAGCTTTAGTACTAGCTGGATTTAATGAACGCACTCAAGTCTCACATGGTACTAACTATCGCCTCCCTCGAGCTCTGTCGAGTGAAGTAAGTCATGTGTCCTCATGTATGTATCGCAGAAGCCAAAGAAATATCCATTTCAATTGAGCCCATGTATTTGGGTTTGTACTGAGATGTATTATAGGTGAGAAACAGAACCATTTCAAAATTGCAAGTTCAGTAATAGCTGAATTCACCAAATGCATTAACATGGGACTATCGCCTCCGTTGAACTCTGTTATAAACTTGGAAAAGTGTTCTTGCGATTGAACTCTTTACTGTGTCAGAACGGATTGTAACCCACTGTATTACGGGCAAGAAAGACGAGAGGTTCAAGACACCAACACCCCTGTGTTGCCACACATATCTTCACCTTCCAAAGTTGATCAAGTGTATTGTATTACGTTGTCTTTGACCTTCCCTTTATGTGAAATTCTATCAATTGGTCAAGAATCCGCTTCAAGATGGACAGCGTAACAACATGAAAAGATAACATGAATTTAGAATTGATATCGTCAAATCTACTTGACAAGACAAGAAATGACATGAAGAGTTCCTAACCAGGGTGAAAAAGAAAGGACAGAGTGATATTTGATGTGTATTTTGGCCCGTCGTTTGTTGCGATTTTTCAAGTCGGATTCCAATTGGGTACAAACGGCAACGTAGGCACCGGGTGTAGCGTAGTACCTTTTAAGTCTTTTGTTGGTGGCATGTTGGTTTGGTTCGTCATGGATTTGTGACCTGTGAGGTGTGTTGTGAATTGAGGCCAGACTGGTCTGGATTCAGGTTAATTGGTGTGTACTGAGATCCAGATCAGTCTGGCTGGTGCGGTGTGTTGTATGTAGATGTGAATCAAGGCCAGACTGGTCTGGATTCAGGCTAATCGTTGTGTGCTCAGATCCAGATCAGTCTGGCTGGTGCGATGTGTGTAGTATATGGCGACTGGTCTGCACTTAAGTAAATCGGCAGGAGTGCAGACTGGTCTGGCTCATTTGCGCGAACGCGGAAGCCCACAGACATGTCTGATGGATAGCTACAGACAAGTCTGGGCAGTCACAGACAAGTCTGAGTGGTGAATTTGAAATTTGCCAGTTGGACGGGGCCGAAATGGGATGTCTGGGACGTCTGGGAAGTCTGTCGATTCTGTTACGGTAGCATACCGTTAGGTTTCTATGTATTTCCTCGGGTATTTCACCGAGGGATCTGTACGCTACAGGTGAGACTGACGAGGTCAAACACATCGCATCACAACCAGATGGTCGCACTTGGCTCAAGGTATTGTCTCATGCAAGTCTTGACCAACCTTCATACCATCTTTGACTGCAATTTTTGGTCGTTTTGAACCCACAAAAACCGGTGAAAGCAACTGATTCTCACACGGTTATCCTCATTTCGTCACCGGAACGGCTGTGTCTTCGTTCTGGCAACAAGATTCCTGGACACCTATCCAGAACCATCGGAGGCCGAGGAAGTTTACCCCCTGGTGTATATATTCTTGGTGGGGAAATACAGGAGCAGGTTTGTACAGGTTTATGATGCTGTATGACATCATCTCAATTTTGGTGGTCTCCCAACCACTTCTCAACAAATTCTCAATTGATGGATGTTATCCATTTGATATCCATTTCATAACTTTCTCATAACTTGCTCATAACTTGCTAGGGTCGGTGGGAGGCACTGGCCTGCCAGTGACTTGTGATTGGGGGCTGTGAGTGCGAGGCAGGTTCAACAAACAAGGGGAGAGAAGATTGAGATTGAGGAATCAAAGGATCAAGCGCATTGATAGGTGGTGGTGGATCCTTTCGATTGAAAACTGCTAGCCCAGCCTTAGCTACCAAGTTGATGACATGAGCCACACAGCCATGAAGGTTTTGTGTGGCATCAAATTGAGGAATCATGGTTGAAAGGCACTGGCCCATAGTCTTGTTATTCAAGGCGTTGTCGGACGTAATGCAATATAATTGCTCAGATAGATGAAACAAGTCCAGGGTATGCTTGAGAAGGGCAGCGAGGTTTACGCCGGTATGGGGACCATCAATGGGCTTTAAGGCAAGAGTTATACCGTGGAGAGTGAAATCTTTGTCGATCCAGTGGGCAGTTACACCGAGCATGGCCAGATTAGTAGGAGTGATCCATCCGTTGCAGGTAATACTGATGTGAGGAACTTCAGAGAGGCGTTTGATGATTGCCATTCAAGCTGATCGAAAGTTGTTGAGTATTCCATCCGTAACAGCAGTCCGTTTCGATAAAAGGGTGTAAGCAGAGGGATTGATCATATTGATCAGCTCTCAAAACTCCTTCGCGTCAACAAAGGAGAACGGAACCTCGCGGTTGACAACCATTCGGACCAAGCAATCTTTGAGATTAGCTCGATTCAAAGGTTTCACCTGATCGAGAAAGAAATCGAGAAACAAAAAAATCAAATGTAAAAAAGAAATAAAGAAAAAAAAACAAACAGAAAAAAGAAGAAAGAAAAAAGATCAGAAAAGGAGAGAAGTAGATCAGATGAGAGGGAAAGTGAAGGAAACTGCTTACCTGAACTGGCTCACCATCAATATAGAAAGCAGCCACTGTTGGTTGATTAGTGGTTATTGGAGGTTCAATATGATGAGCGCGGGATAAGTGTTGAATCATCAATTTCGTACCCCCACACTTATCAAGAGCCAGAGGCACGTGGTAGAACTCCTACGCTGTGGAGCGTAGGCAGAGCCTGGAGGGGAAGAAACAACCCAAGTAGGATAAACCGCCAAGAGCCGTAACCAAAGCGCCGTTAAGCTGCCCTCAAAATACAATGAGACACTTCTCGCCAACCTTTCTACCACCAAAATAAGCTTCCAACCTCGATTATCCAATCTACAAGCTTTAGTTCAGCTTTAAGAATCCCCGTAAAGGTCCTACGGTTCAAAAACAGATGTAAACAAGCTGTTTTTTACTACGTTCCCCAATGCAGTTCTCCAAAAAACTTTCCCGCAGCAAGTAAAAAAATAATAAAACTTTGAAAATTCCACCTAAACCTTGTTCCCCAACTTCTACAGATCCCGAAACAACCCTACACACCTAATTCCCTCTAAAACCCTGCAAGTTACAGTTGTAACTGCAGAAAAACACCCTAGGATCTTAGGACAAAACCCCTAAGCTGGCTAAGTAAAAAAAAAAAAAAAAAAAAATCCAATTTCTAAAATCCCCACTTATAAGGGTATAAGAAAAGAAAACCACGATAAGGCTCAGCAACCCTTATAACTAAATAAAAGGTAAGGCTCTTCTCCTTTTTTATAAACTGTCGCTTATTTGTTTTAACTTCACTATCAACGCGATGACTTAAACTAACTCTTTCGTTTCTGTTCTCTAATCTAGAAAGGGAACTTTTGATACTGATAAAAAAAGAAGAAAATCGATCTCGCTACAACTTCGATTCGATCAGACTCGATAACAATCAAAAGGAAAAAGAACTCCTCCACAATCACACCCTCTACAACGCTTCGATACCCTCCACTTCCTTTATACCTCACCTCGAGCTTCTCCAAACCTAACAAGAAACCTAATGTAAGTTCCCTGTTTGCTTTTCTCATTCCTATCTTCTGACCTGTTCTCAATTACTAATCGAATTCTATTCTATTTTTTCTCTCGTTTGATTCTTCTGTATCAGTTCTCTTAGTTTAGTTTTGGCGTTTCCGATCGGAACGACCGTTTCCAAAATGAGCCGTGGCTCAATTACTCCCCTCCATCGCCTTGCTTCCCAATCGACTCGATTTCAGTCTTTTGGACCGATCTGGGTAAGTCTTTTCCCTTTCATCTTCTTTAGCTTTTGCCACCTTTCTAACCTTACTACCTCCACAGCTTTCACTACCATCTCCATCCCTTAACTTCAAAATCGAAACCAATTTTCGATTTTCGACCGATTCAGGTAAGCCCTTTCCTTTTTTATCTTCTGTAGCTTCTGCCTCTTCTGACTACTCCTTCTTTTGGTTCAGTCTAGGTTCCCTTTTGGTTATAAGACCCTCAAAATCGAATTTGAAGATGGAATTTCTAGCCTAGTTGTTGCTTAGTTTGCCTTAGTTGTTGTTTAGTTTTGCCCAGGTTAGTATTGTGTCACCTTAGCCTTGTCCCTTGGTTGCTGGAATAGTGGTAATGAAAAAAAGCCCCCAAAAGCAAAATTTCAACTGCTTTGAGCTGAGCTTGAGAGTGAGAGTGACCCCAGCTATATAAAAAAAAGAAAGTAAAAAACCTATATAAAGGTCCCAAAAGGACTCGAGTGAATTTTCTTTCCACAACGTTGCAGATAGTAGCGGATGCCTCGGAATCTTCAGTGTTACAGGCGTCGATGAAACCTTTCGAGGCTCGGCAAACATTTTTCATAACGCCGTGAACGTCTTCCTGGACAAAGTATTGCCACACCCACGATGACACTACACAAAATATAATATTTTCTGGGCAGAAAATTAAATTATTGATACACAAAAATATTGTGAGGCCAGGAGAAGGGCAAAAAATAAATAAAAACATGCATCTTGTTCCCTGCGGTGAGAGCTTCACTCTCCATATTTTTCCATATTTTTACAGTCTGTATTGATAAGTGTACAAACAATAAACCTTCATAATCATCCAATTACAACCTGTAACAAGCACTGAAATTTGGCTCATTAGTGTTTAGAGAAACTTTTGATACCTGAAAACACCTATAACTTTGTCAAATCTGCATCAAAACACTCGATTTTAAGTGCATTAGAAAGCTGAACTCTTCCCCTCGAACTTTCATAAGATCAAGAACTATGTAGCTAGTATGACAATCATTCTATGGATCTGTATGTACAAATGTATAAAAAAGATGATATCTTTTTTAGCAGACCAGCATGCTGTGTGGTCCTCTTATGAACTATGTGGAGGACAATTCCAGCTTACCAATGCACCCAAAATCAAGCGTTTTGGACCGGAATTGAAAAAGTTATGAGTATTTTCAGAAATCAAAAGTGTCTCTAAACACTAATGAGCCAAATTTCAGTGCTTGTTACAGGTTGTAATTGGATGATTGTGAAGGTTTATTGTTAGTACACTTATCAATATGGACTGTAAAAATACGGAAAAATATGGAGAGTGAAGCTCTCACCGCAGGGAACAAGATGCATATTTTTATTTATTTGTTGCCCTTCTCCTGGCCTCTCAATATTTTTGTGTATCAATAATTTAATTTTCTGCCCAGAAAACATTATATTTCTTGTAGTGTGAGCATGAGGTGGTGGTGGTATCGGAGGCAATATCAGAGACAGAATATGATGGGGTGATACTGGAAGAGGTTGTTGTTTGACTGAGGGATGATCTCGTCACAGGGGTAGATATACTATTAGTGGGCATATTGGAATGCAATAAGATGTCTGGAATCGGGAAAATCAGTGATCAGCAATAGAATATCAACAAATGACGGAATATTGATTACCGTAGGAGATGTGAATCTTGGTAAATCTTGGGATATATATAATTTAATCTAAAGGATCATTGAGAGCGTGATTTTTGGCGGAAATAGGGTTGGCAGCTCGGCCGGACCTGCGGCCCAAGATGCCCGCAGGGCCTTTGCATGTATCATCATGTTAGGTTTGAAAGCCCCGGTACACGTACCGTGAGCCTCTCAAAACCTCTTGGGCAATGTCGGCCGGGCAGGGCCTGGTCCGGGTCACAGCCCTAGGCTCACACCCAGCTCTTTTTACGGGGCCTGGGGCATGGCTGGGATGGCTGTACACCTTGCGTGCCCGGATCTCGCAAAGCCCTGGTGACCAAAGGCTCCGGTGCGCCCTGTCTGAGACCTGTATCGGGCCCAAAACAACCGGTGTAGAACTCCTACGCAGTGTAGCGTAGGCTGAGCCGGAGAGGGGATGAAGTACCGCCGGAGAGAATGGAAGTACAACAGGTGCAGTTAAGCTGCCCTCAACCTTATAAGAATCTCAAAAGTTCACGCAGAGGAGCACAATTCTAGACAAATCTTTCCTGCTACCCACAATCAACACCTGTAATAATGTTATTTTATCCTTTCTACTGATAAAATCAGTACTGAACCTGGTCCGAAACAGCTCAGACAAGTCTAATGACTGTACTGGGTGGTCACCAAGGTCCTTAAACACTAAAAGTGTTTAAGCTAGGGTTATAGAAAGTCTAACACAACACTACACAACTAGGTTAATTATGCTTCACAGTCAAATTGCTTTTGAAATACACAACTGAGATCTTTGTAAGGATTAAAAAATAATAATGAAAAAAGCTGATAATGATGATGATGATAGAAGTTGATTTAAACTTCTATAGATAGAGTTGAGATGATTGAAGTTTATTTGCCAAAAGAATTCCACTAAAAAAAATAAGAACTACCACTAAACTTGAGACACACACAGATACTACTATTTGATTACTATCTTTCCTAGATAGTTAACACAGACTCTTTCTTTGTTCAGACTTTAAAACTAAGAAATAACACTTTTAAAAGTCTAATACTTTTAAAGGACACTTTGAAATAAACATTTTAACACTTTAAATAAAACGCTAACAAGAAACTACTCAATAAGCACCCACACACACACACTTGGACAAATTGGACAAATGGACAATTAAAACTCCCCAAATTTCGCCTCCAGACCCCCTCCTTATATACCTTTCATCTCCCTATTCGCACTATCACACTGTCTAGCAAATTTAGTCTCCTATCCCCCCAATTTACATAAGATTGACGCTTTCACACACTGCTTTCCTCTCCCGCAACCCCTATTACATATTTCAATTTGTATGTAAGTTCCTTTCTCATGTCACTTCCTATTCTTTCTTTACTCATCTGTTTGTTCTCTTTCATTTCGATTTGTCACTTTCATTTGATTCCTTTCAACTTTTCTATTTAATTTAATAATTTGAATTCATTGATTTGATATGTAATTTGGTCTATTACTAATTAATTTAGTATGTAATTGAATTTGTTTATTAATTCAAATTAACTCCAAATAGATTGCATCATTGTTCTTCTAATGATCTAGCTAGTTGAGTTGATGTAATAGACTTGTTTAATTAAGTTGATTTTAGTAACTTCTCGGCACTTTCTCTCACTCTAATTGACCAATCTTCCTTTTCCTTTGATTCAATTTTAAGCTTCTTTTGATGGATCTTTCAATTATGATTTGTAAGTGATTTCGCATCTGTGTTTCTTTCCAGTTTCTCTTGTACTAGCTAAGTTGCTTCAATTTAATTTCATTTAATTTAATTAATTGTTGCTATGTATTTCTTCTATTTTATTTAATGTTGTCTTTTCTCTTTTGATTATAATATCTTAAGATGTTTTCTGATTGTGTATCTTGAAATAAAATAAAATAAACTGAAGGAATTGTTTGAAACTGAATTGTAATAACCTGATTGTAAATTGATTTGTGTATATTAAAATTGAACCAAAATGAAAAAAATGAAAAAAACCGAGTTTATAAAAGGCCATTGCTATTTGCAGCCCACAAGAGAACCATGTAGGCGCTGCCAAAACAGCGCCTACATGGGTGTTTCCCACGAAAAAGCGCCTACATTTATGATGTAGGCGCTGAAAACCATCTAAAATGACGCCTACATGATAAACAACCCATGTAGGCGTCATTTGGTTACGCCTACATTCAAAATTTCAGAATGTAGGCGTAATTTTCAAGCACCTACATATCTAATTTGAAATGTAGGCGCTATTTTTGAGCGCCTACATTCAATTTTCAGCTCAAATAAGCGCCTACATGCAGTCCTGCATATGTAGGCGCTACAAATCCAACACCTACAACTCCAGACTGGTCTGACGGCTAATGAAGAAGAAGTTTCAAGTTAAAATGAGAGTATTGGAAGATGGAAAAAGCAGTTCGGAGTTGAAATGAGTGTATCAGAAGATGGAAAAAGCAGCTTGGAGTTGAAATGAGTGTTTTGGAAGACGGAAAAAGCAGTTAAGCATATTGGAAGATGAATATGCTCTTTTCAACTCTGATGTGAGTGTATCAGAAGACGTAAATAGCAGTTCAGAGTTGAAATAATCTACTTCTTTTTCCGCTTCTGATACACTCATTTTGACTCCAAACTGAGTTCAGAG
>NW_006768797.1:3253-4996 GCF_000204055.1 Melampsora larici-populina 98AG31 | reverse complement strand
CTGTAGTTGTAGTTGCCGGATTTGTAGCGCCTACATATGCAGGACTGCATGTAGGCGCTTATTTGAGCCGAAAATTGAATGTAGGCGCTCAAAAATAGCGCCTACATTTCAAATTAGATATGTAGGTGCTTGAAAATTACGCCTACATTTCATTTTTTGAATGTAGGCGTAACCAAATGACGCCTACATGGGTTTTTTGACATGTAGGCGTCATTTTGGATGGTTTCCAGCACCTACATTATAAATGTAGGCGCTTCTTCGTGGGAAACACCCATGTAGGCGTAATTTGGCCAGCGCCTACATGGTTTTCTTGTGGGCTGCAAATAGCAACAGCCTATAAAAAATGATCTTGAAGATAAAATGTAGAATTAAACTATGATGTTAAAGATGATCTTCAATAAAAGAAAACTTTGAGTTTCAAAAAGAAAATGAGGTTTTTAGAAAATATGAAAAGTAGACATGTTTTGATTTCCACACCGGGCTTGTCCTGGGCCTTAGGCTGCCCGGTATTTTTCTAGTTGTTGGTGACGCGTCATTAACAGATGGCAATGTGGTACGGTGGCCGTGGACGGACAAATCTACGGTGGCCAAGGAGCACCATATGCGCCAAAACAACAAAATGTCAAATTGCCCCAATTTTGCCCCAATTGAGGCCCCGTCCAGCCTGTCCGGGCTGTCACTTCCTGGCTCTTGTTGCCCTCTCACTTGACGGGCTATTCCACCTTGACTCCACAATTTCTTGTCAACACCCCCTTTTTGAATCTCATCTGTTGTTGTTTCCTTTATTGCATGATCAAGAGAATCTTCTTTATGAACTCTTACATAAGCATGAAGACGTTATAAGGCATTGATCAACATCTTTTAGAACTTGAAGTTCTGGTTACAGAAATCCATACAATACCATGTTTATTGTTCTTATCTTTTATCCTACGTTCTTGCTACATTGTTCATCTGTTCTTGTTCGTAGTTTGGCAAGCTGCCACTTGTACCAAAACAAATTCCCAGCGGATGCAGAGTCCCCCGGGCTAATTGAGTAGCCAATACCGTGGAGCACCAGTCCCAACAGGCTGGACAGGGCCCCAATCGGGGCAAAAGTGGGGCAATTTGACATTTTGTTGTTTTGGCACATATGGTGCTCCTCGGCCACCGCACAAATCGGACAAAACGATAAATACGCAAAAATATCGATCACAGCCCCCAGCTACCAGGCTCTGGCAGGCCAGAGATTACCACGGCTTCATGCAAGATTCATGAAAGATTCGGAAAGATTCCAAAATGACTTCAACATAATATCATATGGGGCCATTTGCCTGTCCAACCACCAAAATTCCAATGTTGTCATATGACGTCATAAATCTGTACACACCTGCTCCTGTATTCACAGATCAAGAATATATAGTCTATTAAACTTTATCATGTACAGTAGTTTTAAAAAACCTTGTCAAAATTTTTTTCTTGAGCTAGGGGCCCAAGCTCGGTGGTCAAGCACTTTTAATTAAAAGTGTGCCAAAGCAAAACACAAAGCAAGACCACAGTAAAAAAAAGTGAGAAGGGTTTGCGCGAGTATCCTACTCGCAAGAGATATCCGAAGCCACAAGGGGCTCAGCTTGATTCCCAAGCCGGATGATCCCCAAACCACCATCACCACTGCATTCCCCTTCTTTCAGCACCACACACTGATTCAGGCACACTTGTGAGTTCAAATCTGATTCTCAGCCTTCTGATCCAGTCTTTTGACATCTG
>NW_006768797.1:0-3008 GCF_000204055.1 Melampsora larici-populina 98AG31 | reverse complement strand
TCACATCCTCTCAACATCAAATGGCTGGGCTCGATTGCTAAGGTTCCTGAATATTTGAAAAGCCTCGATAAGCCTCTTAGTACTGAGTCTACCTTTCAGGATTGGGCTCGAAAGGCTCTCCAATTTTCTGGAAAGCGAGCACTGCTTACCATTAAGATGGAGAAGCCAATTTCTCAGGCTGCTCAATTAGAGTCGGTAAGTGATTGCATATTCTTCAGTTTCTTCACTGCTGTAGCTGACATTTGTTGTGATGTAGACTGAAGTTTTTGAAAGGGCTTCTCGAAAGATACACACCAGTGACGGACAATCAGTCGAAAGGGTGAGTTCATTGTCTTAAGGCGGCATCTGATGCTATCAATGACTGAGACTTTTGCTTTCTTTCACTACAGGTCCATGGAGATCAAGACGATGTCCATGCACATGATGCCATGGTATCCAAGTTACTCAAGCAAGGCGAACTTGACCCTAGAATTGATCGACAAATCCACATCTATTGGGTCCCCAAAGAGAACTTCAAACAATATGTCTTGCTTACCAGGGTTCACGCAATCAAATGGGCCCGGGCAATAGTAAATCCATTTCACTTTACCTTTGATGACAGACTGCTGACACCTTTTGATTTGCTTTAGCTTGATCCTAATATTCATGGAATATGCCCTCTCAACCCTCCTCGTGATTTGTGGACGGCCGTGACGGCTACCCCACCTCCAAGCCGCACTCCAAAGCACCGTCACGGGTATGTTGACGGTCTTTCCAAGATCAGAAACAAACGACTTCGCCCAGCAGGTTCATTTTTGGAACGTCCAACCGCTAAAATGGAGAAATACATCGAGTTTGTCAAGATCAATGATCCCGAAGTCTTGAAAGCGCTCACTCGCGAGGATATCACCGATTATCACCAATTCAGTGGAGGATCAATAACCAAGGATGATCTTAAAAGTCTCGATCCATGTTTTCGATTGGGGGTTATCAGCAAACTTTTAGATAATGTGAAACATTTTGACATGGTCCTGAAGTCAAGTACTGAATGAAGTCATTGATTCAACTTAAAACTTTTGTATCACAATGAAGTTATTTGTTTTATGCTGAACAGTCTTGCATCTTCTCTACTCATTTTTTTGTATGACAATCGAGTTCTCTTTAGTATTTGAATCGAGTCCATTTGCATGTCAACTATTGCTGCTTATGAAGATTTGTTCATTTTTCTATTTTGGCTCTTTCTCTCAGTTTCTGTATCACAATCGAGATCTTTTGTATTCGCATCAAGACCATTTGTATCTCATTGCTTTGTATTGAAGGTTTGTTTACACAAACAATATACAAAGAGGCTTATATTTGTGCATTAGTCTTTAGACTATCGGAAAATGGTACAAAAGAGAAGAAAAAAGTACATAATCGCACCAACGAAGCTTTTGTAACAATCGGTTCATTGGCATTTGAATCGGATGCAGTGATTCGAGACGCACTGAATCCGTGTGACGAACTGGAGTGATGATACAATGACATGTTACTGCTAGTTGAAGCTCCACGATGATGATGAACTTGTTCTTCACTTCGAGTATGGATGTAAGTTTGCCAACTGGGTGGTGGCATACCCCTTGGTTCAAGAGGAGTACCGACCAGTGCGGCTTCCCAAATCTCAGAAGCGTTATGAAGATGACCCTGATGGACAGGAGTAGAGTGAGTTGACGGTGCGATCTTGGCCTCACGAAGTAAAGATCGTCTAAACGATCGATCTTGTAAATCAAAGTAGGTCTTCGAGGCTGTGGTTGTGATAAAGAAGGAAGGGTCTGGCTTTGAGTAAGTTTTGAGTGTTGGCTAAACAATCAAGGCTGTGGTTGTGATATGGAAGGAACGGTCTGACTTTGAAGGCAATTCCATTGATTTCTTCTTTCTCATCGTTGGTTTGATGATGATGATGATTCAATGAGATGGTTTAATTGATCGATTTGATTGATGATTCGCCATTTGATCAATTTGATTTGATAGTGATAGTCAGTTACAAAAGATAAAGAAGTAAGATTGAAAGATTAGTATAAATTGAAAGGATGGATCGATTTGATGATAAGAGTCCTTGAGATCGATCAGATTGATGTGTTTTTGGTGAAATTTGGACTTGGAAACTTTTCAGTATCCAAAATGGTCATCGTAATCCTCCTCCTCCTCGTAATCATAGTCATAATCATCTTCATCCTCATCATCCTCATCCCCATCTTTGTCATCATCCTCATCTTCGTAATCTTCATCTTCATAATCCTCATCTTCATAACCCTCATTGTTATGAAAGTGATAGTACTCCGGTGGTAAATCATAGCCACAACTAAAATATAAACGTGCTAATAATGATGGAGTGACACATTCTTCAGCGTGATCACGTATGACCATGTCTAAATCGCCGACCGAGAGTTCAAGAATTCCGTTTCGTTTGAATCGGGATTTGATTACTGAAAAGACCATCTCAATGGGGTTGAGTTCGGGGCAATAAGGTGGCAGATAAACAAGTCGAACACCTAGAAGCAGCCCATATGAAAGAGACAGAAGTTCAGTTAGGAAGAGATATCACCCATTGAGCACGTACCTCGCTCTTCACAAAGCTCTGCTATGCGACTGCCATGGTGAATTCTAGCGTTATCCATAACAAGGACACTATTGACCGCAGGATAAGGATTCATTGCGGGGAGCTTTTCCAGAAAAAAGACATTAGCAAACAAGACATGTACAATAGAAAAATTGATGACTTACAAGCTAAAACTCGAGGAAAGTTTCAAATTGTTGTCGATTGATGCTACCCTCGCGAACCGTCATCGCCAGCATCCCATTAAACCCAATTGCAGGTAGAAGTGAATACCTCTTGGCATTACTGCGTTTGATCCATATAGTCACACGTTTCCCCGATGGTGAACGCCCAAATACTCGCATTAGGTCCCTTTCACAGATGGAACTCTCGTCTTTGAAATAATGTCAGTTGAGGTTATGTAAAGAGTGAGAGATGAATTTAAACAACAGAC
>NW_006768796.1:1019707-1023199 GCF_000204055.1 Melampsora larici-populina 98AG31 | reverse complement strand
GACGCGCCGGATATTACCTCTCCCAAGTGGTCATTCATTGGGGTATGTCCTGCAGGAGTTGATAGTTGTCTATTGAAGCTGCTTGGAAGTACTCCGCGTACATATAAATCTGAACCTGCCGGTGGATGGAAGTCTAATACTTATTTGGAACCAAGTCACCCAGTTCTCATCAGCTCTACTGTCAACACAACTATTGTAGAATGTCATGGACTTGATGCCACTCAATTGCAAGTCAAAGTACTTGTATTTATACCAAATTGGTATCAAGCAACCCTTGTGAAGATTGTCAAGACTTTCCAGATCAAACTCCAGCGTCCTACTCATTACCAACCTCACCAACATCAACATATTCCTCTGGTGGATCTAGAAGCACGTACAACCCCCAACTGGAGTTCTGCTTTTCCTGATCATATTTTGACCAGCCAAGAGGCCTCAAGACTTGCGTCCATTTCTTGCGGTTCAGATCTTCAGCCTGTTGAACCTTCAGATATAGTTACTTCTCAGCTGCACCCCCATCAAAAGCAGGGCCTGGCATTTTTGTTGGACAGAGAAAATCCGGATTCCAAAACTTATCACTCCCTTTGGTTTTATAAATCAATGCCACCCTTCAACCGGTGGTGTCACCGTCTCTGTGGAGAAGAATTTATTGTCACTGAGGAACAAACCGGACCAGTCAGCCCTAGGGCATCAATTCTAGCTGATGACATGGGGCTTGGAAAAACAATTCAAACTATTTCTTTAATTGCTACAACACTGGATGCGTCAAGACAATACAAACATCAGCATTCAGCATCAGCCGTCAACCCTCTAGACACTCAGCTGTGAGCTTCTCACACCACTCTTTTGATATGTCCTACTAGCCTCATGGACAACTGGGAAGAGGAGGTTGGAAAACACACTAGAAAAAACAGCTTGAAAGTCTTGCGCTGGCATGGCACCAACAGATTCAAAATACCTCTACGTGATATCCACTCAGCCGACATTGTCATTACAACCCCAAAAACACTTATGTATGACCAACGGCTTGGTGGATCAACCCGGGTTCCTTTTACAACCAGATGGTACAGGGTGGTCATTGATGAAGCTCAGTGAGTATTCTCTCTTTGCAACCAAAGGTCTGTGACCAAACTGACCCTTTACTGGTGCCAGTGTAATTCGTAATGAAACCGCCTCCCATGCAGTCCTCACCTCTTTGGAATCAGTCAACCGGCTCTGTCTCACTGGTACTCCGCTCCATAACAGAATTGGCGACTTGCACATGCTCTTCAAATTTCTGCACATCAAACCTTTTCAAGAAGACTCAGTATGGTACCGTCAAATCACTCTGCCGGTTCATCAAGGAAATTTGGACACACTCAGCCAGCTTCTAAGATACTTCATGCTTAGGCGGACCAAATCAAGCCACCTATCAAATTTACCTCCAATATACCATGAGACCATTTTATTGGAAATGCATCAAAAAGTGAAAGCAATATATCAGCAACATTATGAAAGATTTCTTCAGGACTTTGGTGTGGAATCTCAAATCCAACATAAACAGGGTGAATATTTCAGACAATTGATGAATCTCAGGATGACATGCAATCACCCTCTTTTATTCAAGCAAGAACAAGAGCTCAATCAGACCAAGATTACGGAGATGGAGGAGGAGCTTGGAATCATGGTGCCGGATGGGAGGGCACTGACTGCTGATGCCAGGCCAGCCTACCTGGAGGACTGGTCACTGAGTAGCAAGCTTGCATACTTGGTTTCCCAGCTCAAAAAGAAGCATAGAACTTTGCATAAAGGTCTATGCAAGAAGACTGTTATCTATACCCAATGGAGGTGTTTCATGGAGTGGTAATTATATTTTATGTCTCTGTTATATCACTTGGCCTGTAAGCTAACCTGCACACCCCACAGGATCAAGATTGCTTTGGATTGTCACGGCATTGGCAGCGGCACCTTGCACGGTGACATGACAACTCATGAGAGGACATGCCAACTCAACAGATTCAAGAACGATAACAACATTGAGGCCTTTATAGTATCTATTGAAGCTGGAGGTGTGGGCTTGAATATGACCTGCGCTGACGAGGTCTATCTGATGGTGTGTTTGTTATCATTCATTCATATGTATGCAGTGGTCAATATTAGCTAAAAGTAATATCATTAGGATGCCCATTGGAATCCACAGATTGTGCAACAGGCAATTGACCGTCTACATCGAATAGGGCAGACTCACCCCGTGAAGGTGTATCATGTGGTTGCAGGGCAATCTGTTGAACAGCACCTATTCAATGTGAGTCAAGTAATCAGCTTCCAGAAAGGGCTACACTCACCATCATCTGCAAAAACATTTTATACCCCTCAGGTACAGAAGAAAAAAGCATCTCTGGCTAGAAAAATAATTACATTGTCAGTTCCAAAGGATCAACTTAAAGATTACCTCCAACCTGGGGACACAATGGATGTCATGGATGATATAGGCAATGTGAATGCATGCTATGCAGAATATGTCTAGATGATGGAGGGTTCCATCCAAAAATATATGTAGAATTTGTGTTTCAAACCGACCACAAGTGGCTTTTATCCTTGAAAAAATTCTCCTCTGTCCTTTTTTTTCTTCTTCCGAAAACAAGAGTATTGTATCTTGTAGTGTGATTACTTTTAGAGTATTGTATCTCGTAGTGTGATTACTTTGCTCACAACAATCAATACCATTGACCACTACAAAGTTTACCACACACAGGGATGCAGGTAATAGCAAAATAAAGTACTCAGTTTTCCAAGAACATAGAATCATCACCTTCAACACGGGCAAAGGGAGTGTTACTCCAAGACAAATCTTTCAATCTTGCTAATACAACATCAAAAGAACCCCAAAAATTTCCAATGTCCAAATCCCCGCTCACAATTCCAACCTCTTCCATGACTTGATCAACCACCGGGGAAAACCACTCAGGGGTTGTGCTCCACAAGTGTTCTTGCTCCGGGTAATCATCAGCAAGGATAGCATCCACCGCTTCACCTGGGACAGGTATGAGGTAATCAATGCAACCAAATTTGTCAACGGGGTTTTTGTAGCAGTAGTCTGCAGAACATCCAGTAGGTAATTTCGACCGCTTGTCGTGTCGTCTGCAGAAACCATTGTAAAACCTGACCCATTTGTCCAGAGCTCGTTGAAATACGGGGATAAATAGGTGGAGAAACAAGGTCCTGAAAAGCAATAACAAAGATTTCAGCATGGAATCACCAATTAAAAAACAAGGAGCTTCACCTAGACATTGGATCATTGTCATTATATAAATCTTGATCAATGCGCTCTTGAATTTTAGCTTTGATATTTCCAGTCAGTCCACAAGTCATTTTGTCCCAGAAGCACTCAATCTTTTGGTTACGAGGGGACGGGACCTATTGATGATAAGGCCAGTCTGGAGCTCTGGAACCGCTAGTTTCTCCAAAATAAAGTTGATGTCCAGCAAGAGGAACAGTCTCAGTTCCTCAATCCGT
>NW_006768796.1:877091-1019607 GCF_000204055.1 Melampsora larici-populina 98AG31 | reverse complement strand
GTTGGTGACATGAGCATGAAGTCCCAAAATCTTTTCGAGACCAGGCAAATCAATGGAATCCATATATACCAATTCCAAAGTTGATCAACTTGTCGTGTCCATCGGCCGCCCAAACCTCATTGGGACCGCCCGCATAGTATTCCCGTCGCTTGAGTTTATGAGCAGCTCTCATTCTGACAGCATCTGGGTCCATTGCCTTCATCATAGCCGCAATAACATCACTATATCAAAGAGGATTTCAAATGTAATTAGCATCAGAGCAAATGGAATCAAGAAGGCCCAAACACTTGCCGGTGGATGTGAAGCTCGTGTTCCTGAGCTAGCATCTTCTTGATACTCTTGATTCCAAGTACATTTCCATATTCAATCTGAAGTTCTTCAATCTTGCTACATACGGTGGCATATGTTACTACACCCATGTCAAGATCATCCTTTTGGCGGTGAAGATTGAGTTGCTTCTCAACTCGAGCTAAAGTTGACCGGCTGATGATGATGTTGTGTTCGTTTTTGAGGGCAATGAGAGCTCGCTTTTGGTTCAGAGATTGTTTGTAATTATCTAATACTGCATCCTTTACAACCTCCACATCATAATTTCCTTGTTGTTTCAAGTCCCATTCTTTGATCCGTCTTCTAACAGTTCTTACACATACTCGGATGTTGTGCCGTTGCCAAACAGTGTTGCATACTGTTTGTGCTGGCCAGTTGTTAGCCACAGCTTCTTCCAAAAGCGGTCGCAAGATTTCATCAGATATTTTCGCTGGCATGTTGGTGTGTAGTTGGTGATGGAGATTGAAGGTGTTTGGATGAGGATTGCAGAAGATTGAGGATGGTCAAAGAATATTCAGGATAATCAAAGAAGATCGAGGATGGTCTAAGAAGATTGAGGAATATCAAGGACAGTCGACAAAGAAAGAAGAAGGTTGAGGACGGTTGACGAAGATTGAAGAAGATTGAGGACGGTTGTCGAAGATTGAAGAAGAATGAGGACGGTTGACGAAGAAAGAAGAAGATCGAGGACGGGTGACGAAGAAAGAAGAAGATCGAGGATGGTTGACGAAGATTGAGGAAGATCAAGGATGGTTGACAAAGATTGAGGAAGATTGAGGAAGATCAAGGATGGTTGACGAAGATTGAGGAAGATCGAGGACGGTTGACGAAGAAATAAGAAGACTGAGGACGGTTGACGGAGAAAGAAGAAGATCGAGGACGGGTGACGAAGATTGAGGAAGATCAAGGACGGTTGACAAAGAAAGAAGAAGGTCGAGGACGGGTGACAAAGATTGAGGAGGATCAAGGACGGTTGACAAAGAAATAAGAAGACTGAGGACGGATGACGAAGATTGAGGAAGATTGAGGATGGATGACAAAGAAATAAGAAGATCAAGGACAATCAAAGAGGATTGATGATGATGAAAGAGGTTTTGGAGGAGAGCGAGACAGTAAGCAGGTACTTTGAAGCTCTTGAGACTGATGGTAGAATGTCTCTGGTCGGAGGTGTTGATACCTGTGAGACCAAGCTTGTAGCTAGTTGGCCAACATGTGGTTTTTGACTGCAGTAGAATCTAACTTTGGTGTTTGAATTGTAAAGTTTGAGAAATGTATTTTTTGATTTTTGGTTTTTTGATTTTTTGGTTTTTGGTGTTGCTGGTACTTTTTGTCAAAAGGTGACAATGCAATGAAAACGGTGTCGACCACTGGAAAATTGGGCAAAAAGGGGTTTTTGCCATGACTTTTACTCCGGTACAGGGGTTTTATCCCTGTATTTGAGTATTTTCTGTAGTTTTGTCTTTGATTTTTGAATTTCGCACCCGGGGATTGTGATTTTCGTTTTTTGAAATTTCGCATTGTCACTTTGGAACGTCTCGCATTCCGTAGTTTCATCATGCTTAGGGTTAGTATTTGATAGACTTGCCTTTCACCGCTTTGAACCACATTGACAAAACTCAGCACATGATCATGTTGACAGGCCATCCCAATGAGGCCTGTTTCATCGGCAGCCTTCCATGTCGAGCCACCTCGCTGGTCTGCTGCTGCAGTATGCTGAGAAGAGCAATGATCCTTATACGGAAGAATTTTTTCAGCCCTGACATGAGAGGAGGTGCTTTATTTTGGATTGAAAATACATTAGATTTGACAACATGTTTGTTCTTCACGGGCTCCCATTCTTCGACCTTTTTGGGATCAATGAATAGAGGAGGAATTTTAACCACCTTTTCTTCATACTCTCGACTGGCTGCCTTGTGCCGGCGATGCTGGAAATTTCCATCGACACAAACTATGTAGTCCGGCTCATCAGGTTCAGGGTTTGCTTGAAGAGGTCCAAAACACCGTGGGCAATTCATGGCCAACTTCTCCATGGTCGTTAGACCTAGTGCACGGATGGTCAGCTCCTCCTCATATCGAAGCATCTGTCTGTAAGCGTCTATAGCCAGGGAGAAAGGCCGTCGCCACCTTCGAGGCTGACATAAGAACATTGATGAGTAAAAATTCATGATACCATTGGAATGAGAGGATAAATTACATACCTCACTTGTACCCGCTACCAAAAGGAGTGGGTTAGCTGGATCCAAGAATTCATCAAAACCAAGTGAGAAGCCCTGTGTTTGAACTGAGCAATACTTCCATAGGCTATGGTGAAGTCGCAAAAGTCTGATTGAAAATGCACTCTCAGGGTGAATTGGAGACCCTCCAATGAATCCCATCCGGATTAGCCTCACTTGATCAGGTAGACAGTCACAGAAAAGGATTGCCTTTTGATTGCAACCTGTTTTCTGATGGGCAATCAGCTAAGTGAAAGGTGGAAATGCAGAAGTCAATTTTACAGTACTTGTAAGGTCCACCAGGTCTACCTTTCGCAAGCGGTGTTTACCAGTTCCACATGAACAAGACTTGTTGTAATCGACACTCCAAGTGTCTAGACCCCATTGAGTTGTCCGTTTGGAACCTACCATGAAATTGAGGAACATCGGACCAAACACCTTTGCCCAATTTTGGGCCTCTTTGATCTGTTTTTTTTGTAGTTTGAACCCTTCGCGTATTCACTGAAGTTGTTGACTTCAGGTGGCTCCTCATTGCTGTCGTCCAGGATATTATGATTAATGAGGTATGCTTCTTCAGGATTGATATCGGAAATATAGTCGTTTTCACCCTCAGGATCGAATAGGTCTGGAGGAGGTGCCTGCATCGCTTCATGTTGAGGTGGTGGTTGATTTGTCAAGCGTTGGGACTGTTGTTCCAGCCAGCGTACCTCGCTGGCATCTAAATCCGCAATGATCTGGCTGGAACCTTGTGGGGTAGGCTGTGGTCGTCTTTTGGCTGAACGTCCTAAAGGGCATGCTATAGATCTTCCTTTTTTTCCCCCCATTGATTGGGCAAAAGGCCAAGTTGATTATTGAGAGGGAAACACCTGATGACCTCACGGGGGAATTAAGTGGCACATCCAATACCAATAGGGGTACACAAACATCTCAACCCAACCTAATAAAACCCATGGCAACCCGATTGATTTTTGGATTTTTTAGTGCCAAAAACTCAAAATCAATCGGGTTGGCACGGGTTTTTTGGATGGGTTTTTAAGGTCGGGTTGAGATGTTTGTGTACCCCTAATGGGTTACCCCCATTTACATTTCCATGCAAAACCTGGCCAATGCTAAGTGTTCACAATTATAATACATAGCCCTTTCCAAAAGGAGTTGGCACCGACTGCCACTTGGGTTTCATATGCCCAATTAGGTAAGATTGAACCACGGACTGAATGACATAAATTGACATTGGCAATTGGCTGCCATCCGGCATCATCCGACTGGGACACTACTAGCAATCACTGATTAGATTTCACTGATTAATTATGTGAGAAATATGACATTGCTTGGTTCATTTTCTGAATTGATTTTGGAAAGGAAGATCAATTGGGTGCGGTCAGAGTATGATAAATGGCTTATGTGATGGATACAGTTCATTCACAAACGTGAGAAAGGCTCAATGTAATATAATAGATTGGGTACTGTCTCTGCTGTCAGATAACGACAATACTTGGCTGTGTATAGTGCTATAAAGGGTATAGTACTAGTACTAGCCTTTTAGATTGAACCACTAAAGAGACACTGATGGATGGATTCTGTTTGGTTTTAATCCCCAACCCGTCAAAGAGTTTGTGTGAGTTTTGTACCTGGGAGGAAGCCAATACCACATTATTTGAGATTGCAATTGGATTTCCTATTTGAAGATGAGGGAAATCAAGAAAATGTTGATAAAGAAAGTTTCCCAGAATGCAGGAAAGCATATTTACCAAAGAAGCAAAACACATATTTCCCACACCTTCAAAGAGTTTGTGTGAGTTTTGTACCTGGGAGGAAGCCAATACCACATTATTTGAGATTGAAATTGGAATTCGCATTTGAAGATGAGGGAAATCAATAAAATGTTGATGATGAAAGTTTCCCAGCATGCAGGTAAGCATATTTTACAAAGAAGCAAAACACCTATTTCCCACATCTTCAAAGAGTTTGTGTGAGTTTTGTACCTGGGAGCAAGCCAATACCACAATTTTTGAGATTGAAATTGGGAATTCCCATTTGAAGATGAGGGAATTCAAGAAAATGTTGATAATGGAAGGTTTCCCAGAATGCAGGAAAGCATGTTTAACAGAGAAGCAAAACACCTATTTCCCACATCTGGGAAACTTTCATTATCAACATTCTCTTGATTTCCCTCATCTTCAAATGGGAAATCCAATTTCAATCTCAAACATTGTGGTATTGGCTTCCTCCCAGGTACAAAACTCACACAAACTCTTTGAAGATGTGGGAAATAGGTGTTTTGCTTCTCTGTTAAACATGCTTTCCTGCATTCTGGGAAACTTTCATTATCAACATTTTCTTGAATTCCCTCATCTTCAACTTGCAAATCCAATGTCCATCTTAAATATTGTGGTATTGTCTTCCTCCCAGGTACAAAACTCACACAAACTCTTTGAAGATGTGGGAAATATCTGTTTTGCTTCTTTGTCAAATATGCTTACCTGCATGCTGGGAAACTTTCATTATCAACATTTTCTTGATTTCCCTCATCTTCAAATGGGAATTCCAATTGCAATCTCAAATAATGTGGTATTGGCTTCCTCCCAGGTACAAAACTCACACAAACTCTTTGAAGATGTGGGAAATATGTGTTTTGCTTCTTTGGTAAACATGCTTTCCCGCATTCTGGGAAACTTTCATTATCAACATTTTCTCAAATTCCCTCCTCTTCAAGTTCGAAATCCAATATCAATCTTAAGATTTGTGGTATTGTCTTCCTCCCAGGTACAAAACTCACTCAAACTCTTTGAAGATGTGCAAGATCTTTGTTTTGCTTCTTTGTTAAATACGCTTTCCTGCATGAGGGAAAAGGTTCATTATCAAGATTTTCTCGAATTCCCTCATCTTCACCTTGCAAATCCAATTTCAACCTTAAATATAGTGGTATTGTTTTCCTCCCAGGTACAAAACTCACGCAAAATCTTTGAAGATGTGGGCAATATCTGTTTTCATTCTTTGTTAAATATGCTTTCCTGCAAGAGGGAAAACTTTCATTGTCAACACTTTCTCGAACTACCTCCTCTTCAAGTTCAAAATCCAATATCAATCTTAAGATTTGTGGTATCTTCTCCACCTTAAAAAAACATAGGGGCGAAACGTATGCCTCTATACGTTTATGCCTCTTGTTTTTTTAAGGTGGAGAAACTCAAGTCTGGTGTCTAAACACCCATTTTCTTTTCTCTAATGTACTTTCTCTTCCTTCCTGAAACGTGGCTTTGTATAATTCTGGACTATAACAGTATCGTGGACCAGAGATACGATGTTGATAGCTTGTGCGCTGTACATACACATTCAATTAGGCTTAACGTGCAACCCCGTCCACATTGTCCGACCTCGACATTCATTTAGTCTGACATTTTTAAACACCCTGCCCAAAGTAGCCAATGAAGCACGCTGAAATGCCTACTTATTGAGGTAAGGCCCGTGGGGAATTCACAGTCTGATCTATTCTGACCGCCAGAATAGAATTTTTCTTCCTTCCTCAGAATCCCGTTATTTCATACGTTTTTCAATCATCCTTTGAAACCAATTCCCTCTCCAAGGTGACATTGATCAGATAATATCGACCATTCCAACCTTTCACAAGTGATCTCATTCTTATACTTCCCTTGCATGCTTCGGACCTTGGTTCATCGCGACGCATAATTCAGAAGCTAGAAGGGAGTATAAGTTTGATATTGCCTGATTTGTTTTAGGAGGAACTTGTGGATAATTACTCTCACATCTTGTCATCATCCTCACTTATTTCCTCTCTCATCTCATATATCATTAAATCATTCTTCTTCTATTATCTTACTAGTATTACTCAAACGTTTTATTCCTTATCTTCAAGTTCTTATTACATCAAAACGGAAGTAGTGTTATGGGGAAGTATAAGTCACCAGCCACCCGATTATCACGTCTTAATCGTTCAATTCAAAAGCACCTTGAAAGGCCAAGTAAACCTCTTCCGAATGCTAGGTCCATTCAAAAGGCCAATCTGATTAGCCACTATGGTCTTCCCCTCGACTCAAAGTTCCTTTTTTTTCGGAAGGGAAGACACTATGGGAAGCCAAGGTTCACTTTGACCTATGGAACAGTCGTCTGTCTAGATTTCAATACATCTGAGCTCTTACTGGTTGTACGATTTCTGGAGAAGGCCAGTATGGGGGACAACATTTATGAAGCTTATAATCATTTGATTAGTACTATCTACCAGCATGCCAAAGCTCGAGGCAAGGTTAAAACAAATGGTGCTACTTACCGGGCCAGGAGACTGGGTCGCAAATTCGGTCGTATGTTTGCTGCAGGGTTCCGTCCAGGTTACGATCCAGAGGTCAAAGGAGGCGAGTTAGGCCAATCAAAAAGACCCATTTGAATGATTCCTCACTGACTTACACATTGTTCTTAGGTCACTACACTTGGAATGCAACCACGGCCAACGATCTGTGGAAGATGGAGGCCGACTTGAAAAGACAGGGCAATCTCCCTGCAATTGAATCCTTCTTTGCTGAGCGATTCAGTGGCCTTTCTTTATATGCATTTGAGTCAAATGCTTCAATTGCTAGTCGAACCAATGCCCCATCATGGGCAAACGAATCCTTTTACGTGTCACCCAACTCCAAGGTATTCGGTTCGAATATTGTAGTCACCTTTGATGAATTCACCAATAAGAAACACAAAGACAAGGATGCATCAAAATATGCCTTTGGCTTGTTCACATTGATAGACCGGGCCACAGGCAAACTCTACATGCGAGGAGAGACGGCTTCACGTGGAAATTGTATTGGAGCCCAATTTGTTCTGGATGACTACAATCTAGCGGTCGACTTGGATGCTTCGGATGGTATAGTCGAGATGTTGTGGAACTCCCAAGTGCATCATCCCACAACGGCCTCCAAAACTTATAATGCAGATGGAGAACGAGTCGAACCAGAGTCAGCTGAAATCACCCGCTTTGGATGCTCTTGTCAAATTGCCCAATCTTTGGTGCATCGTCTTGAAAAGGTGAAGATTGACCAACAGGGTATGAGTGAAAGAGAAGCGGAGGCATATCAAGCAAGGGTCTTGACCGGTTATGCGGAACAAGCTCATCTGAAGATGAAGCATTTAGCTATCAAGTTAGGAATCTGGCGAAATGATTTTTAGGTTTCCTTCATCACCACAAACTTTTCGTACCAACCATCTTGATGATATGCCATTTAGAATCAAATAGGATGTTATATCTATTGTATCTATTTTTTTCTTCTTGATCATTTCCCCTGGATAATATGAGTCTCATATTAGCTTGTTCACTTGGTTGGATCACATAAGCTATTATCGCCTAGACGCTCCATGATTGTGAACTGCCAAAGAAGTTCACACCTCATTGCTTGCTTCGTATCAAGTTCACATTTGCAGTTCACGTAATGAATCAAGTTCACGTTTAAATGACAAAGTTCACAACTCACTGTTGACTCACTGCTCACAACTTGAAACCAGTTCACATCCAAATGTGAACTTGATTTGCTGTGCTCCGTGATTGTGAACTGCCAAAGAAGTTCACACCACGTGAGCTTGCTTTGTATCAAGTTCACGTTTGCAGTTCACGTATCGAATCAAGTTCACGTTTAAATGACACAGATCACAATTCACTGTTCACTAACTGCTACCAAATTGAAACCAGTTCACATCCCAATGTGAACTTGATTTGCTGTGCTCCGTGATCGTGAACTGCCAATTCACATTTGCAGTTCACGTATTGGATCAAGTTCACATTTCAATGACACAGTTCACAATTTACTGTTCACTCACTGCTCACAAATTGAAACCAGTTCACATCCAAAAGTGAACTTGGTTATACAGTTCACATCCAAATGCGAACTGGATTAGACAGTTCACAATATTATACAATTCGGATTGTATAATATTGTGAAGTCTGACTTTGGTTCACACAGTCACTTGTGAAACTACATATCTAATTCGGCTCACATCTTGCAGTTCACACCCATTGACCTCTTGATATGAAGAGGTCACTAACTCATTTCGTTTCACAAAATGAGTCAAGTTCACATTCAAATATATAAAATTCACAAATGCTGTTCAAATTTGAAACCAGTTCACATCGAAATGGTTTGTCATATTTCACAGTTTTCTGAACTTTGAAATGTAAACTTTACAGTCAGTGCTATCCAATAGGAAATTTTATGCAGATCATAACTCACCATGCTTCTATGGGTGTGTTTCACAATTGAGGCATTTGTTTATTTCAAATGGTGTGCTTTATAATAATGTAGTGTTGTTCATAAATCCATCTGAACCTGATGTCTAGTTCTCAACTAAATGAGAGCTTAATAAGTCGATTGAAACCTTGAAAACATCATGGGAGATGTAACGTAGGGAAATGAAAGAAGATCATATGAAATGATTGAAGATCACATTTACATGATAATGTAGTCTATAATCATCAGTGGTTCACAATTGGATGTCAACCTTTGATATAGTTCATAGACCTGCCCTTTATAATAATGTGATGTCATTCGCATAAGTATATGAATGCTTCATATATGTTTACTTCATAGTCTTCATAGTAGTTACTTCTATAAATGCTATGTGAGTTGGAAACCTAAATCACAAAAGCTATGAACTTCGCAATTGATGGTGAAGTTCATACGAGCTTCACATTTGATTGTGTTGATTGTGAAGTTCATACACAGTTCACAATAAATGTGAGATACTCTGTTCACAATAAAATCTGACCAACACAAACAGTTCACAATTAAATGTGAACTGTTTGTTTCTTCAGTTCACAATACAATACGACCTTCACATTTGATCGTGAAGTTCATACACAGTTCACAATAAAACCGAGATACTCTGTTCACAATAAAATCTGACCGACCCATGAAGTTCACAATTAAATGTGAGCAGTTTCTTCAGTTCACAATCTGATGATACAGTTCACAATCGAATTTGAACTGTATCATCAGTTCACAATCTGTCTACAAATTTCGCAACTGAGTGTGAAGTATATAATCAGTTCACAATTACAAAGTTCACAATGAAATGTAAACAGTATATTCAGTTCACAATATCTCTGTACATTTCCATTACACAGGTAAATGTGAAGTGTATATTCAGTTCACAATTACAAAGTTCCCAAATAAATTTAAACTGTATAATCAGTTCACAATCTCTAAAGTTGACAATTAAATGTGAATGGTCTACAAATTTCACAAGTAATCGTGAACTATATATCTAGTTCATAATTCCTCCTCAAATTTCATAAAAAAATGTGAACTTGTGAACTGTATATTAAGTGCTCAATCTCTCTACAAAGGTCACAATTAAATGTGACATCTCTACAAATTTCAAGATTAAATGTGAACTATTAATCCAGTTCACAATTCAATGTGAACTGTATATTCAATTCACAATTTGTCTGCAAATTTCGAGATCAAATGTGAACTGTATATTCAGTTCACAATTTGTCTACAGTTCACATTCGAGATCAAATGTGAACTGTATACTCAGTTCACCATCTCTCTACGAAGTTCCCAATTAAATGCAAACTGTATAAATAATCAGTTCACAATATGGCTACAAAGTTCACAATTGAATCAGAACTATCAACAATCAAATGTGACTTCCTAAATGAAGTTTCAAAATGTAGCTCACATTCAATTGTGAACTTTCTTCGTACACTTTCCGCTTTTGTTATCTCTGGTTCCTACAAAATTTTAGTGTATTATGTAGCTCAATGTGGGTTCCCATTGAATTTCAGTGTGAAAGTGTTCGTAACTCAAGGTCAACTATGGAATTCATCGCATCATTGAACATTTCAATGATGTGATGAACTTCACAAGAGGTCAATACAGGGCAGCTTACTCTAACGTGGCCACTCAAATTCATGAAGATTTGTGGAGTTCATATGAATTCTATATTGGAGATATTGGCGAGAATGTATTTGACATACATTCTCGCAAGAGATTACATACATGTACACTTTTAAGATCGGGGGCTAGATAGAGGAGAACTTTTTGCAGTTTCATCATTTTCTTTTTCGTTGTCCCTATGATTGTCACTTTCATTTCCTTCTTGTGGTTCCTCAGAGACCAGTGATATTGCATCTGGCTCTGGTAAACCTGCACGACTTTGAGCCCATTCTTCATTTCTAGCTCGCCTGCTTGCCTTTGCTAACTTTCTGAAAACCTCCACATTTGGGCAATAGATACCATCCCAACCTTGTGCACTTTGATCATGTAGACTATACCATTCCGGATTAGGATGAGGTATAGGTAGTGAAGGGTTGAGGGAGACTTCTAAGGAGACATAATGATAGCCTGCAACGTGTGCGATGATGATGGGTCGGATATCAGAGGTTGGAGGTGAAAAGAAAGGAACGGTGTGCATCGTTGCAGCGAGATTTTTGGTGTAAAAAATGACTGGTTGGTGGTACGTGTTCGCGATTATTGTTGATGCTCCAGGCATTGGTAACCATAGTTCTTGGCCGGCCGTTTTGTTTGGGTTTTGAAGTATCTTGAGTATACGTTTGATATCGTAATTGAGACAAAATTTTGAGGTGTGTTCCTCGTACCATTTGTATCGGGACATAACCTCGTGTTCAAGCTTGCTGCGAATAGTGGTTGCTTGATCCGGTGTACGACCAAGAGAAACAGCAACAGATGAAAAGGCGCAAAGTCCATCAGGTGGGACATCGGTAACATCTGTTAAGTAGGGGTACAAGTAGGAGGGAATCTCGTCGATGTAAGGTAAAGACTGTGCAAAAAGTACAGTACAGTTAGTGTATGTCTCCTTTTATGGTGTTGTAGAGTGGTTCTAACCTGTATAGATGAATCGTTTAGAGCCGATTTGTTTTCATTTGCTTTGGTTTCGGGCTGGAGGTAAAGGTCAAGGAGGGAACTCTCAGCATCGTCAAACAATTGGATTGGAGAGCTAGCAGCGTATGAAGTGAGACTGACAGGTGGAATATTTTGGGCATCGGGTTGTAGTTTAAGTTTAATCTTCATGAGGGTTTGATTCGATGTTTTTTTTTTGTGGTTCATTGACAGCGGTTTGATTAGCTGAAGTTTTCATGGATGGGTCTTCAGGATTGATACCTTTGATTCGAGCTGAGGATCGCGTGGCAACAGGTAAAGCTGTTCGTTTCTTGCTCTTCTTGGCTGGGGGTACGTTGGCTTGAATGGACTCTTGCTCTTGTTGGGTTCGTTTCTTGGAAGGTGAAGGCGAGGCAAGCGGGAGTTGCTGTTTCATTTTGTCCTCGTCCTGAAGGAAATGGTCAGTAGTGACTTTATTGGCATCCGTGTTCTTCAGAGGGGTGGGCGTGTGTGTGTGTTGTTGTTCTTCGGCTGTGTTTTGTGGTTCTTTGGCTTTCTTTTGCCGTCCTTTTGCTGTTCGGCGTTTGTTGCGCTTCTTGGAGGTAGTGTCAGGTAAGTGCTTGTCTTCTTCGCTTGGCTGATTTTGTTGAGGTTGATTGACTGGTATAAAATTTTGAACCACATCATCGATTGGTAGAATGTTCACATGACCATTTGGCGATGGTTGTTTTCCACGATGTTGCTCGACAATTGATGAGAGTGGATGTTGCAGGCTTCCATGTATAGAAGGAATGGTCGGAAAGTGTTCGTTGGGGGTCTTGAAAGTATCTTCTCCTTTGTCATCATCTTCCTCTTCGTAAGTAAATGGAGGAGGTGTTGACATTGGTGGGTCAGGAGCACGGGTGTTGAGGACAATATGAGGTGGTTTTGGGGGAGCATGTGTGCTGCCTGGTGAGGGTGACTTGATATGCGACTGGATGCGATCATAATCATGATATGAGTAAGTCTTGTTATTCTTGCTATTTTTGCATGAAGTCGATAGATGATCAAGCAATGATGCCTACCTTTGAAACGGTTCCTACCTTTGAGGGCATCACTGCATCAGTGGGGGCCTGATCTGGTGAAACAACAGAGGATTTGGATGGGTGTTGGTTGAGATGAGTCGCATCTGGGAGGTTCAGGGTATCTTGAGTCTCCTTGAAGGTAGGATTCGTAGCTTGAAGTTTGATTTTGGAATTTCCTTTTTTTAAATCTTTCAGGCTTGCTTCGAGTTCTATGATATCTTGGGCTTCTTTGTTTAAGTGGTCGTTCATGACTTGATCCATCTCAGCGATGTCCAATTCTTTTTCGAGAAGATCAAGGAGGGATTTTTGTGTTTCATCTTCAAGTCTCTTCATGCGGCTGATGATATTAGTGTATCGTTTGGAAAGAACGAGAGGTTTGGTTTTTTCAGGTGGATGGAGTGTTGGTATAGGCTCGAGTGTCGTAGATTTCAGGGCTCTAGGTTTCTTTGGACGATGATAAGGGAGTTTTTTTGTCGATGGTGGGTGATTATGATGTGGGTTTGGTATTGTGAGTATCCAGGAGTCGTTTGGTTTCTTTCTATCTGCCCGAGCATAGAATGGGCAGTCTCCAGGAGATCTTGCATGGCGAGTAGGGCCTTTGTAACACTTGAACTCGATGTAGGCGTCCATGGTGGGGTAACGAGAGTCTAGAACCGATAACTTGTATCCATGGTCGACGGTGAGAGGATCAAGATACGCATACAAGGCTTCGAGATCTTTGAGGATAGTCCCATCCGGAGGTATTTGAAGGAATGGATTGCCTTCCTTATCGATCGGAATGTAGGACATGTCAATAAGAATGTGATTGAGAGGATCTTGAGGTGTATTGACGAGTTGTGAATGGTTCTTTGTGAGTGTGAACTGGTGAAGTTGTGTGTTGAGGAGGTGAATCGTGAGTGTTGCTCTTGTGAGTCTTTGTGAAGTATCTGACTGTGGGATTTAGTTAAGTTAAGGCCGTGAACTTGTGGTCTTGGGTTCTTGTGAGATGTGAAGTTGTGAAGTGGTGCTGCGTGTTGGACTTAGTGAATTTGTGAAGTTTTGGTGGTGTCGGACACGTTGGGAGGAAGAATTTGAAGAAAAAGACATGTAAAATTTGGGCGCCCGACTTGTCGGACGCGTCGGCATTTTCTTGTTGAGAGTATCGGCTTTTATCCGACCATAAAGTCTTATTTTTCTTCGAATACTAGTCCAGAAGGCTAGTAGCTACAGGTGCCATTTGCTCAGCTTTGGCCACAAATTCGTGACGCCTGGCTGAGCTTCTAGTACACAAGCCATTGAATTTCTTGGCCTATATTGTAAGCTCAGAGTCAAATGAGTGATTGTTCCAAAGGTGTGAAAGAGCTGGGAAAAGGGTCTTACCTTAGCAACTGCACGAGCTATGCTTCCATCGGTTTCATCACCATTTCCATCATCTAGACCAGCTTCTGAAATTCTGTCTGATGCGTCAGAGTCAGAGTTGTTCAAGTCTTCATCATCGCCAGAAGAGCCAAAGTTGATATTGTCGTCACCCTTGTTGAGAGTGAAAGTCGGTGTTGGCAAGGTGACTCCAGGCTCAGTGGTTGGCTTGACATGTCCAGCACTCAGACCGAGAGCTTTGAGACCCGCTTTAACCACAAGACCAATCTTGTGTGTGTAGCATCTTACCTGATGGCCGTCCGAGTCCCAATCAACGGGAGTTGCGGCGTGTTGAAACATAGACGAAAGCTCAGTTGCCATGGTCTTATTGTTACTACCTGAATCTGTTGTCTGAGCAAGCATGTAAAAAAGGAACAATACATGTCAGCACTTGTATATTAAATGAAGGACAAGTTATGAGGAAATCAAGATATCAAATTAAATAAGACCAAAAAAAGGTGAAAATACTTATTTTTTTATGTAGCCCGTGACTGATTAAAAATCGACCAACTGGCTGTGCGAGAAGACGCCCAAAATGGTGCCAGGTAATCAATTTAAGAGTGAGATGATTGGATTGGAACATCCACTCATCGTCGATGTAAGTAGCAGAAACTCCCATGAATGCCTTGCGTCGACCTTTGGTCGTCCAGACATCATATATAAGACAGAACTTGCTTCTGTTTGACTTTAAATCACACCAGGATCACATCAGTATGCTGGGATTTGAGAAAGATGTTGATAGAAGTGGACACTTACTTGAAGTTGTTTGATTACAGTTGAAGAAAGATCTTTGTATATACTTTTGGCTGTCTCTGACGCCCAAGTGGTTCCTCTAAGATTAGCTGATCGATTTGATAACTTGAAGGCAGCTCGGAGGGCCGGGTCATGGAATCGTGAGAAAGGTAATGCATGACGTAGAATCCACAACACCAAGACAGTGTTGAAAAGCTCAACACTGAATGAGCTTTTTGATAAAAACGAGTCGAGTGTGTGGTTGGAATTGTTGTTTCCTACTTGAACGATATCCAATTGCTGCTCCCTCCATGTTGGAGGCAGGTCATGACCACTTTGGATGGCGAGATTTCGTCTCCGGCAAGGTGGTCGATCCTTACCACCATCTCGATGAGTGTATAGGTTGTAGTGGCTGTGCTTGCCTCGAGTGTAATACTCGCCACACCATCGACACCAATACCTACGAGGGTCATCTCCAACCTGTTGAAAACGTTAGGAATCTCTCAACAGGAATGGGAGAGATGTGATGATTGAAGATGAAAGTCATTACATACCTCTCCTGTCACATGGATCGGCTTCTCAAAGTATTCAAGGAGCTTAGCAACTCGGGCAAGGTGACCTCGTCTAGCTCCGGCTGCACAAACTACGCCAGGCTCAAGCTCAAACTGCACGTCGGAATCTTGATTGACATCAAGACCGGCCGGTACTTCATAGTCCTATTATATACAAACAGAAAATCAATCAAAAAACATCAAAACAATCAGAAAAAATCAATATGTCAAAACATTTAGAAAAAGGTATGAAGTAGATAAAAGTATACATACCTGAAGGACAGAGTTGGCAGCCTTTCTCCTCTTCACAAGCTTTGGGGAGCAGAGTGGAGATGAGGCTGACGAGTTACGTGACGCAGTACTTTTGCGTTTGCCCTGGCCGCGGCGTGAAGGATGCCCAGCCCCTTTCAAGAATTTCTTCTTGACTTGCAAGGGACCAGCTTGAGTTGGTGATGGTGGTGCCGAAGAGATGTTCTCTTCATGATCAGGTGAATCACTGACTTCGTCCTCGCTGGGTGCTCGGAGGGCCAGCCGGGAGTCTGGTGAATGGATAACAAACCCAGGTCGAGCTCGTACAGGACTACGGGTTCTAAGGTTACGAATAGAGGACGAGCTCGTACAGGACTACGGGTTCTAAGGTTACGAATAGAGGATGCACTAGGCGGGAAGAGTGAGTTCGAAGACATGATTTGAAGTTGAAAATATATCGAGATTATAGATCGAATTGAAAGGAATTGGTCTAAATATGAAGTCGAGATTATAGATCGAATTGAAAGGAATTGGTCTAAATATGAAGATAGGTTTCAGTAAAGAAAGACAGGCGAGTTCTATAGCCTTAGTCAATTCGAAAAACTTACCTGAAGCCATTTTATATGGCTCCGACCAACCAGGAAACAGCAACATTGTCCACGGAATCGGATGGTACTCAGACTGAGAGGCGTCAAAGTGATCTGGTAGCAAGATTAGGTGGTGGTGATGGATGGAAGGTGAATACTGCTCGGGTACATTACCGGTGTGTTGAGTAGATGAATGATTGGATGAGATCGTTGATTAGATGAATGATTGGACTCGGAGGAGATCGTTGATTGGTGTGTTGAGTACATAGATGGTGGTTGAAAGGGTTAGGTGGAGAAGTTCCAGATACAAGGCGCTATATGAGCGCCCCGGGGCGCTATGAACCGCCCACACGCTATGATCTGACCATGCGCTATTGAGCGCTATATGTAGTCATAGCACAGCGCCAATGTGCTATAGTGGGCGGATAGAAAAACCGCTACATTTTTTTGGGTACTGAAGCAAGCGGTAGCAGGGCTCAAAACCCGCTATGGTGCCAGCCGGATAATACCGCTGTAAAAGTTGCACCGCGGGCGCTCCGCTGCCACTATCTTGGGCGGGGCGCCGGTGGTGTTGAGAGGAGAACCATATGGTTCACTTCAAGGTAAGCCGTATCCCTACAATAAAAGAAATTTCAGTTTGTGATGACTGAAAGAAGAGCCAATCACACCCTATTGGCCCAGCGGAAGGGAACCCCGGTAAATCGACTGATGGGCGGGAGTGGTTATATATGCAGACATGTCTAGAATGTACTTCCCGTTCCTCATCTTGATCCTTGGGGAAGACAAGTCTGTTTTCTTCTGCTTCTTATCTTATTGTCAGATGTGTTCAGTGATTTTTCCGCATTGTTATTAATCACTGGACACCTGGGCCTCAGCTTGTCTTCATCCTAATTTTCTCTTCTCACAGCTGAATTGTGATGTGAAAGATGACAAAATCCCATGATGTTACATTTGCCATTGCACCTTTTCAGACTGATTCAAATGCTTTCAGGTTCCAGTCTCAATTATTCTTGACCAGCACCTTCTTCCCTATTCTATAGAGCTATGGGCATTGCTCAGTGGGTATAGAAGTGAGTATTTGACATAGTTGCAGCCATATCCACTGCATGACCCTCTGCAGTCCATTCCATACCCCACCAGAAAAGAATCTAATTCAAACGTTGAAATGAAACTCAAGTAAATGTGATTTGTTTCTTTGGCTAGACTCAATGATCTACATTTTTAATTCTAACCACATAGATATAAATGTTTCAGAATTTTCATCTCAAGAATTTCTACTAGAGAAATTGTCCATATTTTCCTTCAACTTTCTAGTTATCCATCAAGATAATACAACTTTTACAAAAAGTATTCAGTAACCCAAATTCCTCTTACACCTAATCAACAAACGCAATAGACATCAAAAGTATACAAAGATGGATTTCTAGAGTCTCAACCATCAACTCCTTTTTGAGTTTGACCAGCGGCTGCCTTATCGAGTGAGATGTTCTTATTCAATCTGGATCACGTTGAAAATACAATTCAAGAGTGTTCAATTGCCTACTTCAAGCTTATGTAAGAAAAAAATAAAGCAAAAAATTCGAACTTACAGTTTTTTCACTTCATCTGGTGTATCAGAAGAAACATGAGTTGACCCATTCTTCTCAATATCGCTCTATTGGAATAAAAAATAGGCACCATCCAATCAGACTTGTATCTTTAAGATGTTTCAATGCTGAGGTACTTACCTCCATGATGAGTAAAAGCGCAGTCAATTTGAGAACCTTGTTACTGATCTATGAAGTAAGATCAAACAAACCATCAGTCAAAACTTCTTTTCCTCCAAGTCCAACGATCAAAAGTTCTTACCATTCCACGAAAGTATTCCAAACCCTCGGGCGATTCACGACCTGATTGCTAAGGTGAAGAAGTTTGAATATTCGAGTATTAGAAAAGAGATTCAGAAAAAAGCCACTTGCAAAGAAACCAAACTCAACTTGGATTTTTGCAACGAATGTAGCCTCAGCTTTTTGAGCCGTCACACGAATGGTACTGATCTTTTGTTCCTCTTCTGAGGTGATACCTTTGAGGTCATCGAAGACTTTATCTCCAACCGAAGTGGTTATTGCTTTTTTAGCCCTATCAAATGCATCTCCAGCTTTGCCATCCGAAATCTATGTGATCATCTCAAAAGTCAGATCTCAACAGACGCGAAGAGATATACCAAAGGAAAGCTTTACTTTACCTGAAAATCCTTGTAAACCAGCTGTCCAGTTTTATCGTTAGGATTTGGATTCAGATTTGGGTTTGGATTCGGATTCGGAATCAGATTTGGATTTGGATTTGGATTCAGATTGGGATTAGGATTAGGATTGTTATTGGCATTTGTTGGAGTAAGATTTGATGCTGTAGGCGGGCCATGATGTTCATGTTTAGCTGGCGCAGCAAGAATGTTAGGAGATGAAACTAAAAGGCTGATCATAACCACCGACCAAGCGGTAAGAAATAAGGAATGCATCACGGATGCAACGATAAAATTCACAATTGACAAAGAAATGAAAGGAGATGCAGATGCTCGAAAAACAATTGTTGATTGCAAATGGCAAACACAGAGTGCCAATTGAGGTCAAACGGGACAAAGGCTCTGTCTCCATTTAAATATTCCAATTCGGGTGTTCCGCCTTTGGAAGTCGTGATCGACCGGCTGTGGCTCAGAATTGATAGGATGACAACAGGTTGCTGACCAGTTCAACAGGCTTGAAAAACTCGGAAGACTTTGGAGACATGGTTGACGTGTTCCTACACAGGCTCATAGCTATCACCCAATCATACTTTCAATTCTGTACTTCAGCAGACTTCCGTTACCAACACTCCGTCTTCCGGTTGCTTTCCATACGGGGTGCCGGCCCGTACGGCAGAGCCGCCCGTTGTGAGCTAAAGATCAAGTGGTAGCGTCAACTGTAGATGAAATAGAAGCGCCAAATCATCAGCTTGGGGCTTGATCCTGAGGTATGTGCATATGTAACCCAATTTAGCCTAAAATCGGCCATCACTCGATGGAAACAACCCACAAAAGTCTTCCAAAGTCGTTTTTGGGCGATGATGGTGGATGATGCCAAGCAGCGCCTTACTTGGCGTCAATCATTCGTCTCAGAAGCTCAATGGAACTTACCTGTAGCTTCCCTGTGGATATACATAAGCCGTTTGACTCCATGGATGAGAGTATCATTGGAAAAGTGTGGCCAACTGAGACCCGTTACACGGCAGCCATCAAAACTGAGGATCTATCGAATGCTTGTCATAGGAATTCCCCTTCCTCTTGGTTGCTAGATGACATGTGAGGGATGCTAATTATAATGACTCAGAACATATAATTACAACAAAGCAGTATAAACTTATTGGATCTAGCGTGTACAAAATTCTGAAAGGCTGAGTCGAACAGCGTCCATCGAATCTTGAGGTCCACAAAAGAGGAATTTTGGAAAGTGAAGATGGCGTCGAACTTACAAGAGTACGATGATTGTGAGTAAAATGTTGATCGGCAAGTCGAAGCCATTTGTATCTAGTTCTCCGTATCTCATTCTCATTTGAACCTTTCGACTTCTTTACTGATCTGTTTCGGTCGACCAACAGTACCATCATTTTTCATGAATTGTGGATTTCGGCGATTGATGGCTTTCAACCCATTCCCCAATGATTGGGAAATAAGACTCCTGTAAGCATGTATCATCTGTTATCGAAAAGTGAACAATACATATTTCAAATTGAGCGTTGAAAACAAGAATAATCAACCATCTTTATCATTCAATGAGCTTCATTAGAGATAATTTGATGCAATACGAACTATGTGTTCCTTTACGGAATTCTTTCCAAATCTTAAGACTTGATGGACAAGCATCATAAAGAGCACGGAAATGATCAGGTGGTACGAGTTCATCCATTGACCCAGATAGGAATAAGAATGGAGTCGAATTTTTAGCTGATTTAAGATTGAGGATTCGTGTATCTGAAGCCCATGTTTGATGACATAGAAACGAAAATGGAGCTATGAAAGGCATCACTGATGGGATCAGTTTGCGCTAAAAAGGGGGTGAGTAGAAAACCAAAGGTAAATTACAAGTAAACTGTCAGTGTATGTGCTCAAGACTGATGGATGTCTGAGGAAACTCTGAGACGAGAATGTACCATGTTTGCGAATGTGTTCTCCAAAATGACCCCTGACACCTTTCCATGATTAACAGATTCAGATGCCAATGCGACAGCTACTGCTCCTCCTAGACTTTGACCGTAAAGAAAGAGTGGGGTGTTTCCTAAGATAGGGTGAGACTTGATGTAATCAAAAGCAGTTTGACAGTCCAAAAGGATCCCTTTTTCGGAAGGTGTACCCGATGAATGGCCATAGCCTCGGTATGAGATGGCCACCACATTAAAGTGGTACTTTTGAACAAACACTTTGGCTATCGGTAAGCGGTGACCCTGCGATCGAGGAAATAGATCGATCAAATCAGTCTTTGTTTTGAAACGAAAGAATAACACACTTTGAACCCTTACCACATTGCCGGCATTAGCATGAAGCATGAAAACAGTAGGTCGACTTCGTCTCCAGTCATTCAAAAGCTTCCCCTCTTCTGATATCGAACCTTTTTTGGCTGCTAAGATCACAAATGTTTTAGTCTTGACTTGATCTGCTGAAACCAATTCGATCTTTTCCCAATCTTTCATTCCAAATTGATCGGGATCCGGAACCACTTCTCGAGATCCAGGTGGCATCGAACTCGGATAAATCATCTTATTCTGAAAAGTGTATCTTCGAAACCAACGTCAGTAAGTATACTAGAGAAGAATCGTATAAACTTCAGCATCTTCAAACCAACAACAGGAGGGCGATGAGGGCAGCCATGGTTGTGCCGGCTTTGATGAGGGTCCAACTGAAGCGAAGAAGAGTCCTCATACCAGGGATATTTAAGGGATTCATAGACGTTGAGAGTTTTGCGCTTCGGTCACTGATAGCTGAACGGCTTGGTCATCGATGAATCATCGCGAGCCAGGCTGAGGCTGCCACAGCAAGTTATTATGTACATAATCCAAAACCACATATCACTTGAAATACAACACTTCATCCCCACAGCTTACTTCACCCCGGGGCCCTCATCGCATGCCAGCTTTTCTTCAACTTTATCACACTACTATTTCCAACTCACATTGTTTGTTCCAGGAAATAGACAACAATCACAAATGCATCACGAGCCGTCATATACATCATGGAAGAACGAACATGCTAGGTCTGCGCCTCAAAGTTGAGAGGTCGAATAGGATTGAATGCTCAGTTTGTAATAATGGCACCGAGACACGCCAGAGATGGTTGGTTTAAAACTTGTGCACAAACTTTTCTTTGGAGAGCTATATTTAGGCTTCTCAGTCAACTCTGCGCAGCTGCAATGCATGCAAAATGGTTCAAGTCCTGTCACATGCTGGCCAATATCTGAATACAAAACAAATTTCTTGTCCGTTGGTGTATCAAAATCTCACTTGCTTCACATTTTTCAATTCGGAAGCATTGAGCGTGAAAGGCTGGCATTTGATAAATACTTGGCCCCCACAAGCAAACAGACTTCATCGCCCTAGAAATAATAGATTTCACCTCAGGACACCATTGTGATTTATCATGACGGTCGATTGGAGAAAACTCTTCATTCTTGTTCTATTCTGTATCGCACCTCATGTATTGGCTACAAAGGACAACGCAATCAAGGCCGTCAGAGGCATGCGCGGTAGCATGTCCGGGATTGACCTGAACTTAGCACCAGAGATTCTCCCAGAGGAACACATTCACATGGACACTAGGCGCGAAGGCCAAGAAGAAGTACTTGGTGACATGCACGGAAATATCATCGATTCTAGCAACAGCACCCCGAAATCAGATCTGCGGGCCTTTGCGGTCAACGACTCGGCTTCTACCGCCTTGGCCTCAAATGTCCAAACGTCAGAACCTTCAATGAAAAGGACAAAATGTGGTACCCAGGGTAGGTCTCCTAGAAAACCAGCGGCTCGTAGGACATCAGAAAGTAAGATCAAGATGCGTCCACTGGCACAGATCTATCGTTCAAATGAAGAATTGGAGAAGAGTGATTCAATGTCTGAATCTAAGGGATTATCATCATCTACGAAGAGTCCTGAGAAACTACGCTCGGAGTCCAGAGCACATGAGGGTCTGAGCCGACCAAAGAAACGCAAAGCCGTTCTTGAAGGATCAACGGGGCGCAAGAAATCAATCGCGAGTGGTAAGCTTGAAAGGATTCGCATTGCATCAAAAGGTCGCTCTTGAGTTCTGCGTTGCTGCATTGAGCCCATATTGACGGGTTGATTCTTACACATTCCCGTGTGCTTATTTAGTTCTACGGCAAGAAACTTTACCAACAACCTTGGAGTCAACTTCACAGAAAGAACAGTCACCTATGAGAGATGCTGAACAAGACCAGTTATCCAAGGAATTACTTGCATTGATCTCTGTTGTGAGAAAGGCCCAAAATCAAGGAAGGCTTTCAAATGGAGTACATACCCAAACCAAGTACCCCCCTTTGTTCAAGAAGATGGTGGTTGAGTCATGTGGGGACTTTAAGACACAGGCAGCTGCCGCAGCACATTACAATATCACTGAATCTACTATATCTGCTTGGATGAGGCAGTACAATGGAAGTGGTGGAAAAATGGATTTCTGTAACTACATTGAGGAGCGCCAAAAGTTCAAGAAGGAAGTGGTTGAATGGCACAAAACACATGGCCGTAACATCACAGAGACATCAAGAATGTTTCATATCGACAATACCACTCTTAGAAGTTGGTTAAAGGCAGAAGAAACACCTGATGGAATTGAATCCTTCCTGTCAAGCAAAACTCTCCATTCAGATCTTAAAGTGACAAAGTACCCTGAAGAGGTCCAGAAAGCAGTGGTGGAATATTACCAAAAAAGTGGAGACACTCAAAAAAAAGTTGCTGCAGTCTTAGGGCTTCCACGTAGCAGAATATCTACATGGCAAAAGAAATTCAGATCAGAGGAGGACATGACAAAAAATTAACTCCCTGTTTATCCTGACTTCCATAACAATGATTCTACAATCTGATCATGGACTAATGAACTGGAAATTGGCAGGAAAAGAAAAAAAACAAGAAAGATTGAAGATAAACCCAAGGCAAGCAGCAATTCAGAACTTGGCTCAAAATATGTATTGAAGTTGATCATCCTAAATGTGTGGTTATCCTATAATTCCTTGTAATTATGGCTATATATAGAGAAAATTCATGAATGTATAAGATCAAGTAAATATTTATCATATCAACACTGATTCTGAAATTTTCATCTTTAAATTCCCACCAAACATCTGTCTTGTAGGCTGGGTTTCAGGGCCAAGACCAGGAGTCTGGGTCTAGGGTTATAGTTATGAAGGGTGCCTATGGTTTCTAGTTAGATTGCAATCTGGGTAGGGGACATACATAGTACATACACAAATGGGTCTAGTGAAAGATTTCCTGCTAAAATGTGTCATGTGTATATTGTGATTGCCATATTTCCTGAACTCATAACATTTTGGACCAATTTTCTACAAGGTACTGTTGTAAATATTTGATACCCTTCCTTGTCTTCTTTTTCTTCTTTTGAAATATTCATTTATAGCCTATCAGGAAAGTTCAAGTGTGACCTCCAGAATTGAAATCCAATCTACACTGGACTTCTTCACTCCCTATTGACATCTCAAAGGTTTGTATCTTGAGATTTGGAGTGGATTTGGACTGAGATGAAAACTGGATATTCCAAAAGACCAGTTTAGTGTCAGTGAATGTACCAGTTGGCCAACTTGAACATACCTTCATTGTGATTAATTTGATAATCAAACAAAAAATGCTCCGTTGATACAAAACTCTGCCACCAAGGGCCTTGTGTGCTCAACACCAGTAAGCAGGTCTAAGTCTCTTGTGAGCTTGACTACAATGTGGAATTTCACACGTCATGGTCTGTTGACTTAGGTGGTGAAGCATGTAAAATTTGTAGTGCACATAAGGGCCTCATTAACAGTCCTATACAGATTCCATCAGGTCTGTGTATTTGAACTGAGCCTCCAAGCAGGAATATCCAACAAGTTGCCAAAAAGGTTATCTTCTTGTAGTCTCAAGAAGTTGGGTTGTTTTGAGTTTACACATTTATTTCTGCTTTGGGATAGAGGAAAGTAGATAGGCTTTATCAGATCCCGCTGAAATTCCTCAAATGCTATCAGTAGGGCTTGGGCGACGATTTGATCAGCTTTGGCCGACATAGGATTCCACCACACGAAGACCATCAAAGTCACCCAAAGTGGTTTGAGCTAGAGCTCCTGAGATATCACAGGTTTATCCCGTGTCCAGCTGCCTCAACCAACACAATTTTTTCATAGGCAGCCAAGTTTTGGGGCAGTGCCATCTGTGACAGGCATCTCAGGCTAACCTCATTGGTCTACCAGAGGCTTTTGGCTGGCGAGTTGGAGAAATATTTGAACAGATGACCAACAGACGGTTGGGTTACTTGCTGCGCCACCCTATTTTTTTTGCTGCCATAAAGTTGTCCAAAAAAATAGAGATTTTTGATTGTATTGTTTGAATTGGTTTGAACAAACTTAAAATTGGCAATCATGAACCTTCATGAACTCAAGTCTGCATGATTTTCTCCGTTCCAACATGAACTCCGCGCCGACGGTGTCAGACTGTTTGACCTTCCGTACATAATTTTTCTGTGTTCTATACAGATATCAGTGGCCCATGCAAATCTGTGGAAACCTGAGTTGCCATGTACATAATGAACTTTGGAAGACGAACTTTAGATGTCCCGAGTCAGAATTTGATCGACGTGGTGCCTCGCCTGCACATTGGCCTTATTTTTTACATACTCGCATATCAAACTTGGTAAGTAGGGAAAGTGCAATTTATCATCAAGGCGGGGAAACAACTAGGAGACACGGAGGCTGGTTTTCTTTTTTCTCTTGATTGAATGAAATCGCCTTTAAAACCTAAATCATTTGATTGCCTAGCTTAACACAAGCCCCACCAACCGCAGAAACATCCCCCGGAGTCTGCGGAGGGGGGGCTTGCAACTTATCATCACATTTGGCCTGATACCTTCAACTCAGAAGTGGTCATTGTCAATTCACTTCTTTAGGATAAATAAAGAAAACTCAGATAAATGTGAAGTCTGTAGACAGACAAATCAAACCAACAAAGACTGAAAATTGACACAACATCAACAGAGACAATCTTAGATACACCTCAAGGATTCACATTATTAGCAAAATATTGTTTAGAAAATGGAAGATATAAAAATTTAAGAACATACACAGAAGAGGCAAATAAAAAGAAATCCAGACAATCATGAATTACTGAAATCAGTTCTCTTTTTTTCTTTTTTTCTTTTCTCTCTCATTTCTTTAATTTTTGATTATGTTTAGGGGTTCGCCCCGCCCCCGGCTCTCGCCCTTGCAAGGGCAGGATCCGGGATGGTTTTTGGGACGAAAATTCCCGCGGGGGATTACGGGGGCGGGAGCCGGGAGCAGAGCCAATTCCCCGCAGCCCCCGCAGTTTGGTGCACATGAAGAAGTCAGGGGAGGGGTAGCGCAGAGAGTCAACGCTTGTTGACAAGGCAAAGTGCTGAGCAGTGCTGGGCACTTCAAATACATAGTTTGAATTTCATAAATTGTGTGTAATACAAATACATGTATGATTTGTAATATTTATCCATGTACTCATTCAATCCATCAAAATAGGCCAGACCAAAGGCACAGTGCCATTTTCTAACCCAGAAGTCACTCAACAGTAATATCAGGGTTGAGTAACAATCTTGCATATTGAAGGACAGCACAGCCTTTGGAAAAGACATGCTCAGAAGGGTAGCTGGTTTCTGGAATGGCAAGCATGGCCATTGCAGACAGGGCAGGATAAGCCTTCACCTGTCCCTTCCGGTACGCAAGGATATCATTATCCTTGTGCTCAAAAGGTCCTCAGCTTTAAAACTTTCTCTGGAGGGTACAAGTTTTCAATACTAACAGTATTTCAAAAAATATGTCCCTTGTAGTAACCATAATTGAAATTTGATCCTTACACCCCTCATCAAGTGCATAGGCTGCACAATAACGTTTGCGCAACATTGGATACCAATGTCAGGTGGTTGAGGCTTGAGTGAAGTTGAGCTATTGTTTTTTCACTACTTTGTTTTAAAATGACAATTTTTACTGCATGGAGATTCATGTGATTCAATTCTCATGCATTGTAAACCTTTTAATTAAGGGTACACAAACATCAAAAACCCATATGAAAAACCAGTCCAAACCAGTTTGAATTTTACAATTTTCCTGCAAAAACCCAAAAATCAAATGGGTTGGAACAGGTTTTTCATATTGGGTTTATCATATGGGTTTTGGAGGTTTTTGTACCCTTATTAGCTAAAAGATATGATTCAGCCTCAGGTCATCATTAATAGATTTCAATTAGTCAATTTCAATAAATATAGTAAAAATCTCACCATCAACTTGCTTGGGGATTGGGTGCAATATCAAGAAGAACAACAAGGCAGATAATTATATGATACAAACAAATATTCAAGAAAATCAAAACAGTGAACAATTTTTATTGTGAAAATCACCCCAAAACATTCACACCCAAGCATTCAACAAACAGCCAAACCAAATCAACACAATGTCTTCTCAGATGATTCTTTTGAATTTTTTCTTGCTGTTTTTTTCTTTGGAAAAATGCCAATAGCATCCTTGTGTGAATCTAACCCAACTGGAGCTGTACAGCCTTGATAAAACCCTGTAGGTTCCAAAACCTCATTCTTCAACAACTCTTGATGTTTTTATAAATCATCAGCATACATTGCAATTATAATTCAATCTGACAATGAAATGATTCTACTAATTAAAGGTGTCATTTTTGATAAACAACTAAAGAATCCTATGAATCTTAATTCTCTTTCTCTTTATGTTATGAAGATTGAAATTTTTAGTTCAATCATTGAGATTGTTGTTGTGTTGAGGAATGGTACAGAGTGAAGTGGTATAAGTAGTACTAAATGACATACAGATCAAAAATCATGTCAATACATCTTAACTATGTCCATAGTTAAGTTGAAGGTCTCTCAAGAAACAGACTGGTAATCTAGTGAAAAAAATGAAATTACCTTTGAGTACAAAAGATGTATGAATTACAGGTCCAGCTTATACCATTTTGAGCTTGCATGGAAAATTTCAAGGGTTCAGATCTTATCTTGAGGTCCTATACTCCAGACTTTGAGTGAACTTGACAAGTAACAAATGTAGTTAGAGTTCACTGAAGAGGTACATAGCATATAAGTATCTTGGAACAAGAGTTGAAAATTCAGTTGATGATACAACAATCAAGTTGACACAGGATGTGATTTGAAATCCAAACAGATTGAATACTTTACTGAAGGCTTTTTGTCAAATGATATTTACCCAATGAATCTACTTACTCCTGATCATCAACTGATTAAACCTCATGTTTTATCACTTGCTGATCTGGATCCTGTGTTGGTTTTAACGTAGACTTTTCCCCTTCTGTAGATTCAGAAACATGAGGAAATAGGTTAGCTTTTTGTGAAACTGTGACGATCAACAATCCAAATTGAACCAGAAAAGTCATTAAGAACGTAAAGATTAGAGTTTCTCAATGAATTAAATTGTCTTGAGATCGATCAAAATCTTCTAAATGAATCAAGATGGGCGAGGTATGGGGATTAAGCCAATTACTTGAGTTAAACCTGATGAATTTGAATCAGGTGATCTGATCTCCACAACCAGCGATATTCATTGATCTTTTAGAAGTGTTTTGTTTTTGATTCTTTTGAATGAGACTTACATGTAGAAGGTCGGGTTTAAGATGATGATGGATACAAGTCTAGGATTCGTTGAAGCAGCATTTGAGGAAAGTTTAGATATCCTATTGAGAAGGTCAATCGATTGAGATAAATGTTCCAGGTTTATGATCACTGATCTGTTGCTATTTATGTTCTCGATCGTGTTCAAAACCTGCCATTGGCGTTTTCTCCATCGCATTCAAGACCTGATATTTACCATGGATCAATACACTTATGTGACCATTTGGTTTCTGTAGCGGCGGTGAGGGCTTCCTCTGGCTTCCTTCTGTCTTCACTGACACTCACACTGTTAATGTCAACCAATAGAAACCTCAGACACCAAAAGACTTACGCAATTTGAGCGGAGCGGGAAAGATCAAAAGAAATGCTTCATACACCACTCTGTGTTTCCAATAAGGGGCTGCGTGATACCCATCCCCGTATATCAACCACTCGCTTATATATCATTCGGCTCCGCGTGTTGGCTCCACCTCATTTCTCTCACATCTCAGCAAATCGTGTTATCCAGCCTGATGTTGTATTACATACATGTTGATGCTTGTTACAAAAATTAAACTGACTCGCTCGATTGTCATTCTTTAGATCATCATCACGCTCGGGTTTCCACTCAGCTTCTCCGCGATGCAAAACATGGTCGACAATAGCCGTTTTACGTGCTGAAAGCGCAGACCAAAAATTCAAAGGAAAATCAACATATATGGCCACAACTAGCTTCTCCACCTTCCAAAACACGACGATGTCCACAGCTGAAAGCAATCGCGATCTGAATCTGCATAAGGCGATGCTATCATACGCAGCATCATGTTCCAGAACCTGATGACCGGGAAGAGTCGGACAGACATCGACCCAGGCGGTCATCAACGGATATAAAAGTGGCCTACTTTGATGATGATTTGCCATCCAATCCAATCATCTCATCGAGTGATTTGTCTAACCTGCACACTTGTCTGGGTATGTTTCTCACCAATTTTTTTCAGCCAATTTTGGAGATATTGTTTATAAACAGACTGAGCTCATACTTTATGGTCCCTTTCTTTGCCCTTTTGAGAGGTTTATACACTATCCGTTTTTGCCCGCACACACAATTTCTCAAACCCTGTTGCTCTAGCATTCTGGTGAGTTTTGAGATAATTAACCTAAACTTTGCCACAATATTACATTACTAAGCCTTGCTCAACCAATTAGAAATCTCATCATGAATCTCAGCATCATTGCCACCATCTTTGTGATCTTTGTATCAGTCAATCAATCTTTTGGTGCCATGATCAAGAATTCCAAGAGCGAAAAAGGAATCATATCAGCTGATGAAGCATTGGTTAATGTTGACGTAGATATGAGTTGTTCTGAGATGGAGTGTCAGACTTGGTGTCAATCAAACAACCCTATACCCAAAACTTGCAACTGTGGCTCTCAGATTGTTAAGAGATGACTTGATTTTTCTACCACAACATGTGTGGTGTGAAAGTGCATGTAAAACAACTTCAAGGTTTTTGCTACCTCTGTGATCAAATATCTGTTGGAAGCAGATGGCAGGAGATGAATTATTTGTTGTAATGGGTTGTCAAGGGTCAATTTACTATACTCCCTTGTCACACATATTCTTCTTCATAGCTGTATATAAGAGATTCACCCCAATGTGCACAACAGTTTTCAGAACCCAGGATATTTGCCACTTGCTCAAGGGACGCAATGCAAGATATATCCATGAAGGAAGTAACTGTAAGGACTTTGAGTGTCCTCACTGAAGGAGAGGAAGGAAGGAAGGTTTAGGAATTTATTATATACCTTTATAAGGTGTGAGTTGGAAGGTCTACACCACACAAGTGGTGGAAAGCTTTCTAGAACCAAAGTACATGTTTTAATTACAGACTGACTGACTCCAAAGAGACAATGACAAGTGATCAGTCAAAGATCCTCAAGGAGTCAGATTGAGGTAGTGTTGGGGAGAGAGAGGTATAGAGTCAAGGTGCCACCTGGCAACTATCTGGTGGGATAAGCCCACTTTGCCAACCAAACTGGCGGATACTTTAGAAAAAAGACCAGCTCTTATCCGCCAGAATTGTCAGATCCGATAACCGGACAAAGTATCCGACGGATATCCGGCGATCAGGCCAAAAGAATTGCCATTGCCAGGAATTGAACCCAGACCAAGGGCTTTTTTGACCGGTCCGGGTCAAAAAAATTGAATTTTGCCCTAACAAAATATCATCTGGACTCCTCACTCTGTACAGTCGGTGACAAAAAGTTTACGTACCTGTACTATAACTGACCGATTTGGCAACTCTCAAGAAGCATATTGTACTCAACATCTCATGTACTTCTATACCTTAAAGCACACAGTCTAGATGGCCACTCGTCAGAGTATCTATGATCAAATTTCAGGATGTGTAATTGTAATGTAGACTCTAGAATACAATGATTTTTACCAGCAAGTGTGTCTACCCTTTGCCTTGATCACAGCCTTGATCCAATAAGGCATGGATTCAACTAAAGCTTGAAGCTTGCTGTGAGGGATTGCTTTCCACTTGGTAAACAGGGCTTCACACATTTCTTGAGGTGTGTGAGGGTGACGTTTTTCAGAAACATTTTTTTCTATTATTTTCCAGAGGTTCTCAATCAGGTTCAAGTCTGGACTGTTTGCTGGCCAATTTAACTTTGTAATTGAATGTTGATCTCTCCATTCTTTTGCCACTTTACTTGTGTGTACTGGGGTTCCATCCTCCATCAAGATAAGATCATGTGGACAATTAGGTGAGCTGATAAATGGTTCGATGATGCGTCGATAGATCAAATTGACAAAATTGGGTCCAGATCGACGTCCTGGGGGCATTATGATCATTGGCAAGCGAATTTCGGCTGTGAATGCGCCCCAGATCATTACCAAAGTTTGTCCACTCTTGAAACTTGGTGCTAAACAATCTTGGTTGTATTTTTCACCGGGCTTACACCACACCCAAACCTTCTTTGAAGGCTTTCCTATTTCAAAAGACGACTCATTGGTCCATATGACCTTCTTCCAATCATTGTAAGTCCAATTTTTGTACTGTTTAGCAAACTGAAGACACCTTAGAATGTGTTGGCTCTTGAGATAAGGCTTGACTACTGCCACTCGAGAGTTAAATCCAAGTCTTTGAATTTCTGATTGGATTGTTTGAAGACTTGCTTTAATTGGTAGTTTGCTAGCGATCCAGGCAGCTGAAGTGTGTTGGTTTTTTTTAAAAATTTGCTTCAAAGTTCGCTGATCACGTTCTGAGAATTTCTTCGGTCTTCCGAGGGTTTTTGAGGTCGTTGATACACGTTTTTTACGGTCATTGTAGATGACTGTGTAGACAGTAGACTTGGAATGGCCCAGTTTTTTTTAGCAATTTGAGTGCCAGGAATGCCAATTTGGTGCATGTAAACGATGGAAGTCTTTCGGGTGGAAGAAAGGGTGCAGGTCTTCATTTTCTAAGAGGTTTGGGGTTGGTATCGAGAAGATGCTTGAGGACAAAAACACTCATAGACCTCACTGCACTATTACATATGTAGTCAAGGTACGTAAACTTTTTGTCACTGACTGTACATACATCATTGTTGTTGAATCAATAATACAATATTGAACTTTGGAATCTGGATCATCACCGCTCAATCATTGTTGAATTAAACTCAAATTGCTCAATCAATATGTCTTCAGCCCCTGATATTTCCACTGACACCGCCTCCCAAGCCAAAAACTCCGATCTTGGTGATATTTCTTCAACTCCCACCACTCGTATCAGCTGGGTTTGGAAGATTTTGTCAAGCTAACCAATTCACAAAAAACAAGTGTATATTTGTAATGGCCAATGGAAAAGAATGTGGGAAGGATTTGACTCGTGATCCTAGAGGTAGTACATTGTCCATGAAGAACCACCTTGAAATCAAACATTGTGTGTGCGATGGCAATTTACTTGATCAAGGGACCATCACTGGAGCTTTAAACAAGAACAAAACGGGTCATACGGTGAGTCCTTTTATGTTTTTAATGATTTCATTATCAAAATTTGATAGCTCACACAAATTGACAATACATTCTGATAGAACAAACTCAACCTCGCTACCCTCAAGACGCACGTGTGTTATTTTATAGCCGATAGTGATCTCCCGTTTTTGATTGTTGAAAGACCATCATTTCAAAACCTCCTGCAACTATGTAACCCTCACACAGCCGGTTGTAAGGTTCTATAGACAGAACCTTCACCGGGGAATTTGGATAAGCTTGTAAGCTTGAAATCACCAATATAACGTCTCTATATTCCAAAACAGCTGGCTCCGAGTAGGAGAGTCTCCTTCTAATCAGCTACTACACTAACCCAAACACACACAAGACAAGATATGAAAGACAACTGAATGATGTGCTTACCTGGCTCCAAGTAGGAGCAACACTGCCACTATACTATACTATACCAGTATAGCACTATACCGGGTATAGTATAGTTTTGGCTATACTTTGAAAAGCCAGTATAGTATAGTATAGTACATGATACAACTATACTATACTATACTATACTATACTATACTATACTATACTATACTATACCAAGTATAGTATTGTAGTATCGCTTAACTACAACTCCTTACAATAAAAAAGTATCTCTTTGAATCAAAGTTGAAAAAAGCAGTTAGCAACAAAACAAAGATAAAATACAAGTTTTGACAAGATTGACTGGTTTCTCAACTCATATAACATTTTGAATCATGTAGACCCAAAGATGTGAATGTTAAGGAGATTAAGCAGCAAACATGATTTTGTTCAATTGGTCTTCTATCAATTGTTATTGATGTAAGATTTATTGGCACTAAGAATAAAGGAAAACTTGGCAGATAGATGAAATGAAACTCGTTTTTTTTTGTTTTTTGTTAGCTCGTTGTAAGGATCGAAATACCTTCACTGATTTCACACAAAGAGGACGCCGTGGAACACACAGCGGGACAGGTTTCTAGAACCCGTGAGACTTATGATTTCAATAATCTATCAAAACACAGTACGTAAGACTGGTTCCGAAGGATAAGGGGTGGGAAGTCAGTCCCGAATCGCTCCAACAATATACAAGCTTTAAATAAGATGATGAATGAAAAAGAAATGAATAACGCTTACCTGGTTCCGAAGGATAAGGGGTGGGAAGTCAGTCCCGAATCGCTAAGGAACCAAGCGTAGAATGTGAAAACAAAGATATATATAAAGATGTACTTTTAAGTCTAGGTGTTAATTATTAGATGTAATTTATTTAAGTATATGTAATGACCATAGGTCTTACACTCGTCTATGTTTATGATCCAACAAGAGAAAAAAAGCTTTTATCATCTTGATTTCAAGTATTTCAACCAACTCCTAAACCCCACTCCGTCCAACCCATTCCTTTGTTTCCTAAAATCTGACTTATGATTCTGAACAGTAGTAGGAGTAGATCTAGGAACAACATGAGTAATTGATCTCACAAACGGACTCAACTTTCAATTCTGTCTCAAAAGTGATGCTAATAAGTTCACATTCGCCAATAAAGATGATCCTGATCCAAATCCAGATCTAGATCTGATCCCTTCATCTCCCAATCCCAACAAATCTAATTCCATCTCATCTGATCCTCTTTCTTTCATCTTCATCTTTTGAAATGATGAGGGGGATGATGCGGATGGGAATGGAGTACTGCTGGAAAAAGGTGAAGAAGAAGAAGAAGAAAATTGAGTGATGGTGGGGGATTGTGTATAGGTAGTGGTCATCATTGATCTTGATGAAGAATCAGCTCCATATTTTGTAGGTGTTGTATTTGTATCTGTATTTGTGTTTGTATCAGTTGAAGCTAAATGAGTCAGAAGTGATGGTGAACTTGATTTAGTTTCATTTAAACCATTTGTAGATCTACCATTCATAAAACTATTCAAAAACCTTTCTAATCTGACATTTCTCAACATTTTGATTTGATTTTGATATTGATTTTGACTGTTTGTTTCTTTGATTCTGATTTTGTTGGTGTGATAATTCAAGTGATTGATTAAATTATTGATTCATGGTTTCTATGCTTGTTTATTCTGAGTGATAAAGAAGATATGATCAAAAAGATGGATTGCTCAGGAGTTAATGTGGGATGAAAGGATTCAGCTGGCTTGATTTCAACTTTGATCCTTGAGTTTTGTTGTTTTTGTATTGCCAACTGGAATGATGATCAATGAAATTCTGGATGTGTGTCCCTTGACTATATTACTTTTGCTAATTAAAAGCTTGGCCCAATCAAGAAAAACTAAAACAGAATGTAGACCCAGAATCCGCCGCAGCAGTCACAACACAGCAGAGAGAAAATTTTTGGGGTGCTGTGGGCTGTGGTGTGAGCACCCATCCATCCCATCGACTTCCCAGCTGCCGCCAAAAAAATTCATATTCTCCAAATCCCGGTCAATTGCTTCCTTTTTGTCACTAAATTCAACTACGACACTCACTGCTTCTTGCATCATGGAAACGTGTGCATCCATGGTGGACAATCAATTGATGATCTCTGTAAGAAAAAAATTACACTTTATCACTTCAATTCCTCCCAATTCTCTCTTCGGAGCATTTCATTCAACTTACTGATTATCCCCAATATAATCTCTAGGTATCCTTCTCCCATACTTACCACCATACCGTCCCGAGTTGAACACTATTAAGTTTGGAGTCAATGTGCTGGTGTTTGGTGTTCGGAGATCATAAGTTTTAGTCACTAGGTCAAATCCGGTCAAACAGATCATCTGTTGTGTGAAAGTTTTTACATGATTCTTCTTATGTTGATAACAAGCATTTTTTAAAAAATGAAATTAAGGAATGTTGTTGAAGCTTTTATGGAGCTCACAACTACTGTGCTAATCCAAAAAAAGGGCAAGTTGAATGAGATGTATCTTACATATCTTCAAACTATCCAGTGCCGAGCTCCACTGCATAACAAAAGTCTGAGATTGAACATTCTATGAAAGATGAAGTGTGTGCCAGTTTTCAAGGTGATCGAGATCATCAATATCATTGACTGGTTATGAACAATATCAAAACCAGTCAATTCTCGATCGATTTACCTATGACTCACAAGACAATCCTATGATTGATGGTCTATGAACGAGATCGATCTCTGTTTTCTTGAAGACATTAAAATCCAAACATCAACTGCTTTTGATTGGTAAAAACTAATCCCCCATCCTTTGTTCCTATGGAAGAGATTGTGGACAATCGCAGCTCTCTTATGTAATCTAGAGACTCATTTTTTTCATTAAGATCAAAATTGATCAATTTGCCTGTGATCTATGAAGAAGATTGAAAGGATTTCAATTTTTACACCAATTTTATCTAGAATTCATTGATCTACTTCCTACATGTACAATGACAATCTTCTCTAACGACAGTTCATCCTTTCTAGACGATCAAGCTTGTTAATGAGGAAAACGAAGTGATCAACCGGGATATGGAGAATATGTATGAATTTTTTTTGGCGGCAGCTGGGAAATTGATGGGTGCTCACACCACAGCCCACAGCACCCCAAAAATTTTCTCTCTGCTGCGGCGGATTCTGGGTCTACATTCTGTTTTATTTTTTCTCGATTGGGCCAAACTTTTTAGCAAAAGTAATGCTATAATCAATACTGCAGTATAGTACTGAGTTTCCAATACTATACTTCAAAAGTATAGTATATAAAAAGACAGTTCAATACTATACTTTGAAAGTATAGTATTGAAAACTCAGTACTATACTACAGTATCACAATACTGTATAGTATAGTGGCAGTGTTGATAGGAGAGTCTCCTTAAGGAGAAGATTCACTCAGGAGCCAGGGCAGCTAAGATGACTACGCTCTTGATGTCTAAGCCCATACCCCATGACTACAGCACTGAGATCTACCTGTAAGGTATACCCTTACACCGGTATGCTTGTCAAATGCACGGCCACCGCCAATCATATGCGCCAGATTTATTATCACTACAGGATTTCATCAAGAGGCTTTACTTTGCACCTTGCAAATCAATTTCAATCACTCAAGATGCTTGGATGTTGCCAAACAATGTCCCATTTATGTCTCTCACTGGTCACTTTATCAATAACAATTGGGAACTCATGGATCTTACTCTAGGTATTGCTGAAATCAAAGGTACGTTTTCATCCCTTTTTGATGAAATATCTCAACATGACTGATGTGATCTTCCAGGTGCACATGATGCAAACAACTTTGCTAGCATCATCCTCAACTACTTGAAAAAGTACAATCTATTGAGCAAGGTGAGCGCAATGACTGCGGACAACATTAGTACAAACGCGGCAATTGGTCAACTCATTGGATCGACAGAAGGAAAGACTTTGATCATAAGACCCAGGTTCCTGGGTGTGTAGCTCATGTGATCAACCTCTCTGCCAAAGAGGGCTTAAAGGTATTTGGTGAAATTGTCAATATGAGACGTGACTTGGCTCTTGCAATGGCTTCTGCAGCTTCCACCAACAATTCCACCAACACTGCTAGTGATTCGACCCCTGCTAATAACACTTTGGGTGCAGCCACCCCTCTTACTGCTGTGGAGAAAGAGGCTGCTGAAAGACTGGCTGCCAAGAATGAGGCTGTTGTCTACATGTCAAAAGATCCAACTATTGACCACGTGGAGCCAGTTCAAAGATATCCTACTAACACCGCAAATTGACTGATTTTTAATGTTCCAACAAGATGGAACTCTTCTTTTCATATGTTTCAAAGACTTCTGCGACTCCAAGACTCATGTGACAAGTTCTGCAAGGGTCAAGATTCTCAAAAGTCTGCTCTGTCACCTACTGAGTGGAAATACGTCAAACAGATGTGTGATTTCTTGGAACCACTCAGTGAAGCCACCAAGATACTTTGTAAATCAAAGTTCCCAACAATGCATCAAATAGTTCCAATCTATATCACAGTCTTACAAGGACTCAAAGACGTAAGTATTTTGTTTTAAACTCACGTGTACTTTACTTTCCAATTTGCTAATCTGAATGACTGTACACATAGGTGATTGGCAAACACGATTTTGATCAATTACAAACTGCTGCAAACAAGACAATAGCTAAACTTGAAGATTACTTCAAGAAAGTACTTGCCAAACCTGCACCGGTATGTGCCACCATCCTGGATCCACGTCTCAAGTTGAATTATTTTCAAGTGAGTTCATTTCTACCTTTTCTGACTTAACTTTGTACTGATCATCATTTGCTTTGAAAAAGGAACGTGCAACAATCTTTTCCAAGTATCACATCACCATTTTGGATTTTAGGTCAATGTTTGAACTAGAAGCCATCCAATTTGAAACCAATGCACCAATTCCAACATTGATTACTAGCAAAAAACCATCAACTGCTATGACGTCTACTCCTCAGTATTTTGAAGATGCAATTTTTGGCACCCAAGACAATTTGCAAATGCATTCAATTCAAGCTGAGATCACTCAATACCTTGGGGATAAGCTCAAAAACTGTGACCAACATGTATTGAACTTTTGAAAAGATTGAGTAGCCATCTCTCCTGGTTTGGCTAACATGGCAATGGAGTTTCTGGCAATCCCGGCAACTAGCTGCCCGTCAGAGGGGCAATTCAACCAGACCAAAAGAATCTTGGGGCCTCAGCGTAGTAACCTCTCAAGTCTACATGTTAAGACTCTTTTATGTGTAAAAGATTGGCAAACAATCTTCGGACCTTTGAAACTTCCTGCTGTTATTGACCTTGAGGGTGAAGAAGAATAGTATTTATTTTCTCATCCCCCCCTCCTTTTTTCTATTCTTTTGTCATCTACATCCTAAGAAACCAAGCCTGCCAAATGATGAAATAACCGCCGGATATCCGGCAGAACACTGTTTTTTCTGCTCCTCCATCCAACAACCGGACTGGCCGGATTATCCGGCCACCGGATAGCTCCAAGCCCCTATTTGACATCCGTATCCGACAGATGCACCAACGGATATCTGTCGCCGGGTGGCACCTTGAGTATAGAGAGCTAAGTCTTGGATCTAAGGTATGTTAAATGCTGTGGTGTGGGCTGGCACAGGATTGCTAAGAGCAAGAGCAGCAATTTTGCATAGAAACCTAGCACCTTACTGGAAGGATAGAAGATTCCTTCCAGCAGTGTCCTGCTCCCAGGAAGACAGTTGCTCTTGACTGGATGAATGGGTTTATTATGATTCAGAAGAGTTCTTTATTTTTAATAAAAATGTGGAAGCAAGATAAGCCGCACATCAGGAGGGATCATAATCCCTGGCTAGCTAGCCCTTGCACGCTTGTGTTTCTCAAAGTCTGGGTTTTATTTGTGTACCCCCTAAATAGCACCCAGAAGTCCTGATTAGACAGTGGTTTAATTTGATCCACTGCTATTTAGAATTAAATGGTTTGGATGTTCCAAATGACCAAATGTTTTAGCTTGTAATTCAAAAAGAACTTGCTATTAAACATTGCCAGCAAGAATAAAAACTGTTGGCATCACCTCCAATTGTAAAGCAAAGGTGATTGTTATCAATCATCAATAGATTAGTATTGATCATCAATATGTGCTTGAAATCAATTAATATGTGTTTATTGTTGATTGTCATAACTGTAGTCTGTATTGGTCTTTCACATACAGATTGAAAATTTGTACAAATCACAAAACATCAAACACAAAATCATGGGTTACAGAAAGGAGTGGCAGTGGTTTTGCCCCAGGGCCACCGCACCTCAATATGCCGTACACCAAATGTTGGAAGATTGTATGTATACATTGGAAATCACATCAGACAACTTTTTCAATTCATCATCTCAACATTCCATGCTCCAAATACAATAGATCCATGTTTGAATAGCACTCAAACAATTTAAATATCTTCTAATGACAAATTGACTCTATGGGCTTACCTCAATTACAGGATACAAAGTAGAAAGCCGGGCACGTGCCCAGAAGTCCAGATTTCCAGAATCATCCAGAAATCTGGGCAAACAAAAACTCCCAGGTCGACACCCAGTTTTTTGCCCAGTTCTCCGCCCAGAAACCGCACACCCCTTTCCATCCCCTCAAACCACGCAGTCAAAGAACACCATATTACCTAAATTAAATTTTATAGTCATGTCGTCCTCTCAAGACTTAAACTCAGATACCATCCACTCCCTTGTTCCATCTTCCGAACCGGATCCCATTCCTACTCAACTACAATTGGATCCTTCGACGCTCAGCCAAGTCCTCACTGGAGCAATTCAACTAGCTCAATCAGGCGGTTCAACCAATAAAAGTAAAACGACAAAACAAAAGATGCCTCGTAAATCAAAAGGAGCTCAAGCAAAACCTTGCTCGCCTCGTAAGTCAAAGGCTAAACCCCGTCAACGACAATCAAAAAACTCCAAAAATCCAAAAAACGACAATGGAAGCTCTGAAGACGAAGATGACAAAGGCAATAAGACAACAACTCATTGGGATAGCGATGATAACGGACAGGGAAAAACTTCAATGTATTTATTGATCGAATGGCTTACAGATGAATCCAATTTTAGTAGATTTAAAGACAACAAATCAGAAAAGAGAACTGTGGCTGAAGAGATTGAACAATACATGATTGCAAATGGAATAACTTGGCGAGATGCGAATACTATCTGCAAAAAGGTACGTTCATATGTTATATTTTTTCAAGTCTAATTCTCAATATTTTGATCTACAGATTGGCCGATTAGAGGAAGCTTGGCAAAAAAGCTGATGGAGAACGTAACAAGACTGGTGCCGGGAGTTTGAAGACAGCACAGGAAGTTAAAACTGCAAACGGTTGGGCTGACAAAGATCCTGACTGGCTGAAAATAAAGAAGACGGCACTTAGTAAGCAATCATACTTTATTTTTGCATTGTTTGCTTCATATCTGTTTCTCATTTCTCATCTCAGATCCTTCCTAGCACCTATCTTGAAGAAGTGCAAATATTATTTTGAACTCGAGCCTGTCTGTGAGAAACGACATGCTAATGTCAGACTAGCTGTGGCGCGTGGTTTACCTGCGACGACTGAAGACGCCGAAATTGGAGTTCAAACCCAGCGCCACAATGCAAGAGAACATTCGGTGAACTCGAATCTAGTGCATGAAGAAAACCACAATGGAATGGAACCCACAGCCATCAAAGATTCTTTGCCGATTGAATTAAATGAAGATGATTCAGAGGATCCGACTATGGACGATTTCAGAAACCTCTTGAATGATAACAATGAGCTGATTGAAGAAAGTCAAGTGCCGTTTACGCCAACACCGCAAAGCACTCGAGATTCAGCTTCTGTCCAACCTCAAGCTCAATGTTCTTCCTCATCACTCAAACGCTCAAGATCCCAAACACCCTGGGACCCACTGAGTCAATCATCCTTCAGCAAGCGTGGCCGAACTTCTGGTTCGGCTTCGTCGATCCAGGGTCTATTTGAAGACCACAACTTTGATTCTTCGTCTGCTCAAGCCGTCAAATTGACGGAATCGATTGAACACACTGCTTTTGCCAAGCATGGTCAAAGCATGGAAAGGTTGGCCAAAGTCGCGGAAAAAATGGGTACCTCAATTTATGGACAACAACCGACTCAAACCATCTTTACTCCGGAAGAAGTCAAAAAAAAATCTAAAATAGAACTTGATTTAGCCAATCTCAACTTAAGTAGTGCCAAATTTGATTTAGATTCAAAGAAGGAGAAGCATTTGCTGGAGATGCAACAAATGAAAGCGGAATTAGAACATCAACAAGTAGCTAAAAACGCTCAATTGATCAGCTCTTTGATGAAAGATCACAATCTCAGCCTCCAAGATGCAATGCTCGCAGCTCAACAAGCGCAAGCTATGATGCAATCAACTGCCAGTTCAAGTGAATGATCACCGGGTGAGTTTCTTGTAATTAATTTTCATATTGATGCATATCATTCTGACTTTTTTTTCCAAATCTTTCTTCAGACAGATTGCTAAATTCATAATTCCACTGTAAAAGTCCTGATTGTTGTTTATTTCCAGTTTAGATTATTGCTATCACTTTTGTAGACCTTAAACATGTTGTCTTGACCAAATCAATTAAAGGATATAATCGAAGTCTTGACCAAATCAATTAAAGGATGTAATCGAAGTCTTGACCAAATCAATTAAAGGATGTAATCGAAGTCTTGACCAAATCAATTAAAGGATGTAATCAAAATGTCTCTTTGGTTGTAAGATAGATAATTTCACCATCCTTTATTCTAAGTTGTTCTCATGTGCTTTTTGAAAAAACTTCTGTGTGCTTAGAAGACTTGAGATACCAATTCTCACTTTTGTTAAGTAAATCTCAAATGTTTTTTTGTTGAATCCAATACATATTCTTTGAAATTTGTTCACATTTATACTATTTGAGAGATAAAACAAACTTCAAAAGAAAGTAGGAAAGTTAAAGGTAGACAAGACAACAATTGACAAATAGAAGAAACCTTTGAAAACAATGATTTGACACGCATGGGGATTGAACTGTAAGAATCTTTTTAAAATGCAGGTCTTGAAGCTATGAAATATGCAAATAATCAATCCCTTCTCCGAGTATCACAATCCCTTCTCAAAATATGATCATCTTCAAAAGTAGTTGCATCTGCAGGGCCACGTCGAACCCGTGAATCATATTCCAGAGCCTCACTGATATTTCCTAATACATCTGACCACGACTCCTTGATAGAAATGAGAAAGTTATGTATTATCAAACAGACCTCAATCCACTGATTAGCATGCAAGGCAGTCACAGCGTCTCTAATTACCAATCTAAGCTCTTTCAAAGATTGAAATTGCCCCTTCAACATCCCATTACAATGCTCGATTATCACTCACAAAGCACTGATAGCCTTGTTAAAGGCCTCTTCTTCAGGCCAAAGACTGTGACCCACGCAGCGCTTTAGACAGGGTATAACTACATCTGAAACTGTGTAAGCTGGGTTGGCTAGGAGACATTCTCCTCGATCGAAATAATCGTCTGGATTTTTAAACAACTGAATAGACAACAAAATAGGTAAAAGTTAATAAAAACAGATTAACAATTTAAAGAATTGATCTACTCACTTGTGAAGACCGGAATACCCTTTGATCATGAACACTGCCACACCAGCCCAACTCGTAATAAGTCACTCAACAATGAATATTGCATACAAGCATGACGTTGTACACCCCCTTCGGTAACAAAAGTTGCATAAAGTTACATATGTGACTTTTGTATCACGGTGAGAAATTTTCTCATCGTGTGTGTATGTATATTCTTCTTCATGTGAAGACGTTCGGTAAAGTGTTCAAAGGTTGCATTTTACAATCATTGACAAGTTTACCCTTGTTTGCCATTCGGTAGAAATGACCTTGGAGCCATTCAACGTGATAATTTGCTATCTTTGAGTGAATCGAGTACAAATAACTCGATTCTTCTCATCTCCCCTTTGTCTTGCTCATCTTCCTTTGAGGGTGACAGTGTCATTAATATTCAACTTTCTATCGGATCCAAAAAGCAATTCAACAAACAAACCTTTCAAGGAAATCCCAATGCAAGAGAGAGAAGATAAGATCTCTGTGGATAAATGAGAATCTTGAATTGAAAAAATCAAAGACTATGTAAACAACAAACCGATTCGAAGAATACAAGTATAAATTAATTTGACCATACAAATCATGTAAAGGATAAAATTCCCAAATCCTTTTTGTATCTGAAATGATTCAAAGTGGTAAAATGATATGATGACATCAGTGTCTTAAATCAGCGCCTGGTTTTGTCCCCATAATAATATGATTTTGATTTGCTTTTGATTGAATATGACTTGATCTTGATATAAATTAATAATTTCTCAAATTGAAAGATTCCAAATCAAATGAATGATATTGCAATGTGAAGGATATGGTTTTGGTTTCAATCGATTATGATTTGGTTTTGATTAATTGAATTTTTGATTTAGATGCATGAGGGTTGTGCCAAGTTGATAATGTTGAGATTGAGTGAAAATAGGTAAAGCGAGGCGATCAAAGAGAGTCAAGTTGGAATCAGTGTGAAGAGTGACCAAAAGGGAGAAATGTTAGAAAGACAGGATGAGTGAAAAAATCGAAAAGATTAGTGAGGCAGAGGGTGGGTATTGAGTGTTGAGGGAAAGAAGATGGAAAAAAAGAGGAAAAGAGACAAGTAAGAAAAAACTTACCATGATGAGGTCAACGCCTAACCACCAGCGAAATTTTTTGCGAATTTTAGTGTGCTGCACTGCGTAGCAGCGCACTTACAATGACCATATTACATGTTGCGGTACACCGCAACGCAATGGTATTATGCAGTGAGGTCATTGCGGATATTCACAACAAAATGGCAAAAAACAGGGCATTGCGCACTGTATTGGGATGGTAAAGTACATACATAAACAGTAGTTGATTTCTTCACACTCAGAGTTTCACAAGCACAGAAAAACCATGCATTGCCAAGTCAGACTAAGATAGCGTAGTTAAAAAGAAAAGAGTTTAGTTTGTTTCTCGTGAGGATGGAGCACCAGTAGTGTGGTTAGTCTATTACCCCTGTTGTATCCATGTGCTTGTCTTTACAGCAGACTGCTGAGACACTATCAGCAAGGGGTCAAGATACACTCACATTTTGACCAAAAAAATTCTCTTGTTTTGAAAAAGCACTGCTTGACTGTTTGTCAAAAATCCATCACCTTACTTTTTATGATTTTCCACTTCCTTATCATCTTTTCCTGTCATGGCTTGCTATAAACCAGGTGCGGCCGCTGCTGCAGCCCTCAAGGCTGCAAACCAAGCCCGCGCTGAAGCTGAGAAGGCTGCAAAAGAATCAGCCGCCGGCGCCAAATCATCCTCATCATTGCTACATCCCCCTTCACCTTCTGGAAGCCGTACCCTCCGTCCGCGTAGCCCACAAGCAACTCAAACGGCCCCAGGCTTTGTTGCCCAGCCACGGGACTCGCGTCTGGCTGTACCTTCTCCTCTTCGCCAAAGTCCCATCAAGATACTTCATGACGACCCTACAAGTGACAAAGCCGAGATTTCATCAGACAAAGAATCTTCTTCGGCCGAGTCCACGGTATCGCGATCTGGGGGCAAGCAAAAAAAGAAGAAAGGCAAGGTTTCAAAAAACAAGAAGGGAAAGGCTCGGGCAAAAAGCCAAAAAAAGGTGTTTATTGATGTTTTTCTTACCTCTGATTCATGTTTGGTAACTTTTCTTCATTTGTTCAGCGTTCAAAAGTCCCAAAGGCACTTGCTAAAATGGTTGATAATGATTCCGACATTGAGATGGTTCCCAACCCCAAAAATAATCAACCTGGAAAAGCTGAGCAAACTGAAGAGCCCGACAAGCTTTTTGATTACTATGATGATCCTAAATTCGATCCTGCACATGTAAGTGACCTTTGAGATTCATTTTAGATCACTGTTTACTGACATTTCTTTTCTTTCTATTTCACTCTATCTCACTCTCTTGATCTCTCCTTTGTCTCAGCCTGAAGACACCGAGAAGCAGTTGTACCCATGTTTGTGGTGTGGTAAGTCCTATCAGGATGGGGAAACCAATCACTTCGACCTACAAGGTCACCGAGATGGTGCAGTAGGCCGTAAACACTGTCAATCTCAAGACAAAGCCATATCAGCTGGTGTTAAACTACCTCCATCTTATCAACAGAAAGTTGAAGCCGCCAAAAAAGATGCTGAAGGACCAAAGACGACACTTCTTTATGCTTTCCTGGAGATACCGAAGCTCACCGTACGGTTGCTGAACTGCATGCTTGTCCTCTGGCTAGTCAGACAAGCACTACCTTGGAATCGCATGGCTGATCCGTTGCTCATTGCAGCATTCCACTTTGCCAATCCGTCAGCTGTTTTGTACACTCCAGCTTGGGCAGCAAGAGAAGCAATGAAGATCTACGAAGGTATGCATAATGACATAATTCAAAAATTAAAGGTGAGTTTAGTTTTTCTTCTCCGTTGTATCATTCAATCATCATCTGATCTGATTTTTTTTATGTAGAACCTACCCGGAAAATTTTGCTTGATCCACGACGTATGGACAACCAAGCGTGGTTGCCAAGCTTTCATCGGTGTGTCTGTGTTGTACATTGACAAGAACTGGAAGTTCCACGTTCACCATTTGACTCTCAAGTTGGTTGCTTGGAACCATTATGGCGCTCTCCTCGCTCGCCCGGTTGGTCGTTTTCTCATCAGGCATGGGCTTCACAAAAAGATAAGCATTTTTATTTAATGGCTGATCTTTAGTTTTCAAAACTAACCTTGTATCTTGCTTGGTTTTTTGATACCCACGTGGTTGCTCAAACCACCAACTCCGGGGGCACAAATACCCTTACTGCTAATGAACTCCAGGATATGTTTCTTTCAGCGGAAGATGCAGTTTACTGGGATTCCAGCCGTCATCAGATCCGATGCTATGCTCACAAGCTCGCATTGACTGTGAAGGATGGTCTTGCAAGTCTCAAAGTTCAATCCGGAGCCTCTAAGCCAACCGCGCCAAGAGGACGCAAACTTTGTCTACTGTTACCCGATCTACCCAAAAACAACAAGCCTCCGACAATTGTCTTGAACAATGGTGATGATGTAGTTGAAGATGGCGATGAAGACCTTGAAGAACCACCATCCAAAGATAACCCGGATCCATGTGTCGGAGATAGTGAATCCGATGTCAACGACAATGATTTGGCTGACAAAATTGAAGCCACCGAGATTGTTTCAGGTGACTTGTTCTCAAAAGCAATCCACAAGGCAAGTTTAATCTCCTTTGATATACTTGCATTTGTTTCGCAGCTCACAACTTTGTTTGAACAGTGTTCAAAAGTGAACAAAACTATTACAAGGAACGGACCAATGATGCAACTTTTCCGTGCCATTGCAAAAGAAGAATCATACACTGGACCAGGCTTAATTGCAGCCCACGGTCAGCGCTGGAACATTTTCTTGGATATGTTGGAGCGTTTGCTGAAGGCCAAGAAGGTATGTGAAACATGTTAAATTGGAAACTTTGGATGTAACTGACCATCTTTGTTGTAGATTGTCAATCGCATGTTGAACAAGGACAGGGACAACAACTTTGATGGTATATGTATCTCTCCAGAGGACTGGAAGATGGTTGAGGCGCTTAAAAATGTGCTAATTGTGGGTAGTTTCATTTTCATCTGAAATCAGTTTTTCCCTTATTGATACTTGATGTCATTGATCGATCAATTCAGATCTTCCATTCCTCTACCAAATGCATGGAGGGTGATGCTCCCAACGCTGGATCAGTATTGTTCCAATATACCACCACTATCAGGGCACTCAAGGCTATCAAATCCAAGACTCCTTACCAAAAACTGGCCAGGATCGGCATCATGATTTCTCGACTTCAAAATTATCAAGAAGAAGCCCTTCACTGTCACGCAATCATTCTGGCGACCATGCTGAATCCGAAATTTCGCGGCAAGTTCTTTGAAACCTTATATCCTGATCGCAGCAAGTCGGCACACGATGTATTGACAAACGCGTATGAAGAGTTACTTGAGGATAACCCACCCGACACCACATCCAAGGTAGCTGAAGCGGAATCATCTGAAGCAACACCTCAAAACATATTCAAGGAGCGAAACATCTTTGCTTCGCAAAATGCCCCAGAACAACCTGGAGACGCGGAACTTCAAGCTTACCTTTTGGGAAAATATATGTGCGATGACAATCAAGACATATTGCATTGGTGGGCAGTAAGTCATTTTCAATCAATTGCTCCATTCATTTGATATTCTCTTATCCTGACTTGATTTTTGCCTGGCCAGTGTCATGCTCAGCATTTCCCAAATTTGGCCTTACTAGCACGTGACTACCTCTGCTGTGTAGGTACTTCATGTGCCTGTGAGCGCACTTTCAGTGCTGCTGCCGATGTGATTACAGCTGATCGAGGTGGTTTGGCCTCACAAACCATCGAGCGCGCTGTAGGACTATGCGAGTGGTTGAAAAAGCGCTTTATGCCTCCGGGAGACTATGGAGAGGCCATGCGCATTGCGTAGAAGATCATGGGAAGGCAAAAGAAGGGCAAGAGAACCTTTTAGATACATTTTTCATTACGTCAAAAAGCCTTTCAGTGTTTGTGTGTGTTTTAAACACCTCATTTTGCTCTGTATCTATCCCCTCCGTCTGATTTGTTGGTTTGAAATCAAAGGTCTTGTCCCGGCTTTTTGGAAGCCATTTTCACAATTTATTTGTGTTGCAAAAGAAAAAACTTCACTGCGCTTTGTTGAGATCCTCCGCAACGAAATGACATGTTTTTGACCGGGATTGCGCTCTCAACGAAGCGCAATGAATTTATGCAATGAGGTTTTGTATCCGCAGCGCAATTTTTCGCTTATTTCGCAGCTTTTCGATGCGATCAGGCGTTGATGAGGTGAGAAACGAGAGCGATAGAGAGTCGCAAAGTTGCATATATCAAAAGCAAAAATGACAAAAAAGTCGTTTTCACAAATATGCACAATTTTTGCATATATATGCAAAAATACGTGTGCACCTTTTGTTGCACTCGGGTTTACCGAATGAAAATCTTGGGTCACATGTGCCACCAAATATCACTGCGCATTTTTGGTGGTGCATATTTGGTCGCACATGTTACATATGCGTTACCGAAGGGGGTGGTAAGCGTAAAAATTTTTACGTGTCCAATAATCTTCAGGTGTAGCACGCGGGGCTGTTGCCAGGGGAGTGTAAGTACCATCTACAAATCCGACACAATCTTTGAAATATGACATTGAGCGTGTTTGATTTTTAAGAGCTGAAAGTTCTTCAGGAGTGGGCCACCGCATGTATGTGCCTTTCAAATCAAGTACAGCCAGGATGAAAAGGTTTGTCCAATTTTGGACACTACCTTCTAGAACGTTCAATATCAAAACCAAATATTAGTTCCTAAAAATCAAACTGAGATAGAGAAACAAACCTGAGCAGTTGAACATTTGTGCCAGATGAAAATGGTCTCCACCATTACCAGCTGTTCCCAAGTTTGCAAGTGCCACCTTTGCCTGCCACCAAACAGGAGCTTGCTTCATGTTTGAGTTATTATGAAAGACCGGATTGTCCTCTATCAAATCGATGAGGTTGTTGAAAGCTGATTTGGACATTCGGACCTTCCAAAAACCAGGATTAGTAGCATGAAATATAACTTATTTTGAACGATTTATCACATACCAGCTTGATGAAACCATCACCACCTTCCAACAGAACTTGAGAGAACCAAGCATTTCGCAGTTCCTGGCGGCCACGAGAGATCCTGTTCAAAACATACCGTTTGTTATTTAAGATGCTGAGTGCTTTGTCTAGGACCTCAAGCTCAGAGGAGGCCTGTTCTCAAAGACGATATCCCAATCAAAGGAGGTTGTAGTTGCGATCCAAGGCGGGTAGCAACTCAAGAAGACTGACCAGAGTGATAAGAGAGGCCTTCTTTTGATCAGTTTGATCATTGTTGGTGACACCTTGGCAAAAGAGCTTCAGCGCGTGAAGCATCCGGAATAGGAACTGGACAGCTGCTGTATCGACTCCAAAAGTAGCAAGGAGGGGTAGGTTGTTGTGCCGCAGGGATTTTCTTGAGTGGCGTTCGACTTGAATCGAGCGTCTGAGGTCTTGCTTCTGCGTGAACCGAGGCATGGAATTGGTGCTGAGCGAAATCGAAGCTTTGGAGTTAGCAAAGGTGTCTGAATTTGAGTGACCGGGGATTCAAAGCTGCAGGCGTGCCCGGGCACATGCCCGGCTTTCTACTTTGTATCCCGTAAATGTCTCATATTATGCATAGCACAAAAATGCCATGCTTGTACCAACAATATTCTCAAGCTGAATGTAAATACAACAACCTCATGTATTTGATTTGGTTTCATTGAAAGTCTTCACAACTTTCTACTGCAAGCCAAGTTTATGACTGACTACCCACAAATTTCAAGTCAATCAGGTGAAGATGAGTTTGAATGCGGTTGAACTCAGCATGAGCCCCGTTTCCCGCGGGCTCGGGGATCTCCGGCTTCCGTACCGTCGGTACGGTGCCTCGGGATAGGTATCTCAGCCCCCCGGCACCGTACCGACTCCGACGGAGCGGGGACCGGGCAAGAGTATGAGGATCCCCGGTTTTTATCGGGGAACCGAGCTATAGCAGAGAGCTGTAGAATCGAGGGCAGATAGGGAGAAATGAAAGGTGAGGAAGGCCTCGTAACAACTCATACATCAGTATAAGGAATCAAATACAATGAAATACCTGTACGAAACAGTAGAATATCAGCCGGAACTTGCTCGTGAAGCAGATTTATGAATTTTTTTGATCTAGCAAGCTCTACCGACTAACACTCGACGGGGAACCGACGGGGAACCGATATTTCGGTAGGCCCCCAATTTTCGGTGGCGGGGGACGGTCTGAAGATGTACATGAAGATCCCCGACGGGGAGGGGTCGGCTTGGAAGCCGGGATGCATTTCCAAAAAGTGCTTGGGGTGGATTTTCGCCGGTCCCCGCTCCCGAGCGAGCGGGGCTCATGCTGAGGTTGAACTGAGAGCACCAAAAATCATTCTCAAACTAATTGTGGTGCAGAGATTTGGCATATTGTATGTCAATTTCTTGTATGTCAATTTCTGTCTGAATATAGGATGCAAGTTCATCAATTTTACAAAAAGTAAAAACACAAATTGTTATATTTTTCCTCCAATTTTCCATATTCTGATAAAATTCTTGGAACACTTTTGCATGGGCATAATTTCATGGAGTTACAATAGCTTTGGAAGGCGGTGCAGAAGTATCAATAAACTTCAATATGACTTGGACTTCTGACAACCAGAAAATGTACAAATTTGGTACACTTCTTATTCAACAATAAAAAAATCACCAATGTCTTGTTTAGTCCTTTGGAGTAACACGTAAGACTTGTTATGAAATTGGATCACCAAGACATCAAAAGGCTCTTTTATCATATTGGATGTCTCAAAAGATCAAGGGTTTACATCAATGACTTGCAATAATACTAATAGTGATAAACCTGTGGCCGCGCGAGGCCCTTAGTTTAAGCTGCAACCTTCACAAGCTACCGAGTCAAAAGCAAAGACGGATGACATCAATGGCACATTTTCTGAGCTTCTTCAAAATCACAAAAAGTTGGCCTACATATTGATGTGTCAGTCACCTTATGGGGGCACGTATAAAGGATACTGTGATGGTTCCAACAAGCTAAACAAATGTTGATCAAAAAAAGTTCAGATTCATGGAGTTGATTTCAGCAAAGGTGTTGATCAATTGAAGTATGAAGAATGAAAAGGTAGAGAATCATCTACTGACTGAAAATACCGTCACTGAGATAATTATACTCCTCGCATTGTTGGTTACTTACTCCGGTCTGATCGGAACCATAAAGCACACAATTGTACATCCATATCCACTTATGTCCTTTGGTGATCACATCCACAGAAGAAATTGTTGTAAATATCATGAGTGTGAAATAAAGAGGTTTTGGAGGACTTCACCAGCATGGCCACATCGCGCATATGGACAATTGTAGGTTCCATACCCTGCAATAGTCTGCGCACAAGCTGTGTGAAAAGTAGAAAGGATCAGAACAGATGACAACGACAGTCTATATCAAAAAGGATTCACCGGCTGGGTCCCCCTTATTGAATCCAGCGGGACAGTCTAGGCCGCTGACCGAGTTGATTTCCATAAGGAATGACAGTGTGATGTACATCACAAATATATTGAGGTGGGTTTTGAAAGACATCGTGTTGTACATGGGGACCACGGGAACATGTGGGGAAGTTACTTCTGAAATTGGAATTGGACCGTTGTGGTCTATTTACGTGGTCTAATGCACTTTGGTGGTCGCACAGCCAGTGGCCGACACATCTCTTCAACAGTCTTCAACTCTACCTCCTTTGTTTATAGGTATGTTGGGTGGTATTGTGAGGTGGCTGAAGGATAAGAATATCTGAGAACTGAAATAAACCCATGAGTTTAGTTCTATTGATCAAAGGCCTTCAAAGGCTCTTAAAATATTATCCAACACCGGCAATGCAACATCACCGGGCAACATCAACGCCATATAATCTCCTTCTAAATTCTACCATCCCCTCAATTTTTAGTATGCTTCCCGTACCTCTGAAGAACCATCAGACAACTCTTTTACAATCATCTGAACATGTGCTTTATCAGCTGAGCTATTGGGTACCAAACCGACCAAGCAATTGATTAACTATTTCATATGTACCCACCACAGAAGGCTTAGCTTGACAAAGATCTCTACGCACGGCTGTGTCTTGACTCTCGTTAAGCTAAAGAAGATCCATCCATGCTCCAGAAATAAAGGATCCACATGTTTCACTTCAACCATCCAAAAAAACTGCCTCAAGGAAGACTACTAAAAGAACCTGGTCCATACTTCAAATAGTTTTACTTCAAATTATTTTCTGATATTCCGTTGCATTTTGAGTTTGACATAATGCCATAAATCCACTTGTGCTGTCATTGAAACAAAGCACTTCATTTGAGGTTCATCTCAAGATGCCCAGAATTGTGATATGTCTCCTATGTTCACATTTGAACGTACTCAATAGCATTCCTGTCACTCCTGCCTGGCAATACCTTTGCCAGCTATAGAGGACCAATCGACGTCCAAGATAGTAGTCTCCGGTTGGACCCAAATCAAAATCATCTGATCTGAAGCGGTGATGAGGGTCGATTTGTCGAATTAATTGGAGATCATTTGTTTATAAACGAAGACATCAGAATCTCAGAAGCAATCAGTTGATGAGAGCCTATGAGAGCTCATTGAGGGCCAGAATTAGCCAAGTAGCATAGTATATAGATTTTATTGAGATTTGTTTCAAATTACTATATATGCATATGGAAAGATTTAAAGTTCATCATGCTTATCTTTAAAAGATCTATCATCAATTCTTGTGCAATTCAAGACGCTTCAAGCTTTATTCCAGGTGGATTCTGTACGCATAGCTCGTAAAAGGTCCATTTCATCTCCGACATATATGACATCAGTCATCATTTGTATGCTTTTATTCGACTTCATTGACACCCTATAATTCTTATTCCAAATTCCCAGTACACTCAAGTCCGTAAATCAAAAGGTGATTACTTGCACTTGTTGTAATCTTCTTTTTCGCAACATGTTGAACACCCTATTGAATTGAATCAAAGACAAATACTGATGAGATCAATAACTCGTTGTGCAAACTTCTCCGTAATAACAGAAAAATGTGCCTTACCCAGGTATGGCCATGCGCCAATGGCGTGGGGACATTTGAACTCTTGGCGATCATAGTTGTCAAAACAAACTGAACATACACATGGTAAAAACATAAGATGAAGTTGTGTGAGAAAATTATCAATGGCTTCAAGGATTGGAAAGGAAATGTTTACTCACTGTAAATATTATGCTTCTGCGGGTCGGCGGAAGGATAGTACTTCGCGCAATGTCGTTTGATCTTCCCACAAGGCATTTGGACCATTGTCTCTTTACTCCCTACGACTGTGATATTCACATATGAATGAAGTGTCATTCATGATGCGTGCTTGTAAATGGAGAGGAACGTGAGCAACTTTACCTGTGCATGTGTCAGCTTTACAATATCGATTGTAATAATCTCCTTCCTTGCGGACCTGCGAACAAGCTGTTTCAAAGCAAATACCACTTGAGCTGACCTAGATGAAACCAAAATGTGATAAAAATGACTAACATACTGGATCGCCTGCTGAGCCCCCGTCAAACGCGTAGTTGCATAGCATCGAGAATGTCTCGGCTGAAGCCGCTCTTTTCAAAACAGATACTGAGATAATCATACACATGAAAACCACCTTGATATAAGGGCCCGTTCGGTCCCGCTGATCAGATACTATCTGATGAAATTTCACACCAAAAGTGTTACATACTGTCAGATAGTATCTCGGTCCAATCTCGACCAAAAAGTGAAAACCAGATTGATGTTCGGTTCCAGTATTTGGGGTCAATATCTGATCAACAAGATCAAGATATTTGACCAGATAGAGATAGAGCCTTGAGGCTGTATCTCGGCCCTCTATCTCTATCTGCCCCTCCCTCATCGTCGTTGATCATCCACTTCTCTCTCCACATCTCATTATCAACACATACCCTTTTCATGTCGCCTCTTGATAGCTTTCAATCCTTTGCTCAGCTTTGTCATGACCTGGCGACTTATTCAACCATTTCTCTCCTTGTTTTTTCTTTTTTGTTTCTTTTGTCTCTTTTTCTTTTCTTTTCTTTATTTGTTTTGTTTTGTTCGTTTCCGTTTGTTTTGTTTGTTTCCGCTTTTTTCCTCTTGTTTTCCTATTCTTTTTTTCTTTATTCATGTTCTTGATACCCCTCTATTCCACAGCCTGGATCATGTATGTGTCTCCAAACAAACAATTAATTGATATTATTACTTGTGTTATTATCACACTCGTTGCACGAGTTCCCTACGATGAGGTTTTGTTGAAGCGAGAGAACGATGAAGGTCATGGATGACCATTTTAGAGGTTTGGATGAGATAGAGAGCAAAGATGCAGCTTGGAGATTGTTGTTACCGAACAGCAATATGATCTTGAAGGGGTCAACAGACACCTGTTGACCTTTTTCAGATTGCTGTTCGGTAGTTTTCATCCCTGAGATACCAAAATCTCGATGTGCCCCTCGAGATAGGGGCAAATCGAAATTTGGCTTTCAGGTCAGATAATATCTGAAAAGGGACCGAACGGGCCCTAAGCTTTTGAGCGCATCTTGGTGTATGTGAACATTGAGAAAATTAGTGGATGAGAGCGAGAATTGCCACTATTCAGTAGATGCGGCCTATCCTCCTGGATTGCTTTGTCTGATTCAAAATCTCCACGATCCAGATGATGCTGAATTTGATTTACGAGATTCCCGTCGAGGCGTGTCATGGCTTCACATAAGGACTAATTTAAGCAACTCTTGAAAGCTGGATATTGGACATCTCCGAACTGCTAAAAATGGCTCAAAGTGTGTCAAAATGGGCGACTCAGACGTGAGAGGGAGTTCAGATTCACCAGGGGGTAATGGTCCTCGGCCTCGGCCGGTTCCTGTGACGATTTCAAAGGTTTCGTCACCTGAACCGCCCAGGAAGGTGTGGAACCGGTTTCGCCGAAACCGATTCGGACACCGTTCCACCACCGCTTCTGGAACGAGCTGCATGTCAGCAACCGTTTGAGAACGGCTCCTGAGGTGGTGGTGAAGCAGTTTTTTTGATACCGATTGCAATCGGTGTCGAACTACCTTCAGCAACGACGACTTAACTTGCAATTTGTTTTTGTGAGTTACCATGCGAGCAATCGATCATCACTGATGGTCGTAGGCCAGCTTTTGAAAGTTGTGCGCTACATGACTCTACATGCTGAGCCGAATACACGTGTCCATCGGTTGAGCCTCGGAGAATCACATGGCAAGCATCGTTACCGGTTGTGCCAACGATAGCTGATAAGCCTTGTTATTGAGGAATGACTCGGTTGATGATTCGAAAGCATACTGATATGACACAAGGTGGACTCACAGTGTGGTCTGTATGGTGTAGCGGTGAAACGCTCTGTGGCCACGACCAAGCCTTTTCTCGTTTTTGAGCCTGTGTTCAAGTCCCACTGCCTGATTTTCTTTTGGCAAATCTACGACGTACCCTCGGAACGTTCCAGGGACCGTGTTCAGGGGTCACCGAGGCAGTTTGCTCGCACCGCCAAAAACGGTGATGGGAACCGCGTTCGTGCGGTCCCATCTGAAATCGTCTCAGAAACGACACGAATAGTTCAAATCCGTGACGGCAGGAAAACGGCTTCGAAAACCGTTTTCTTGCCGTAAGTTTACCCCCTGGTGTTCTCACGATGAATGTTGGATATTCCCCTCTTGGGTCTGAATGGGAGATGTCCAAGGGCAAGGTGCATCAATCAACCCTCACCGCCACGAGATCTTGAGTATCTCATTTCGTGTGGACACATTTTTGTCTTTGAACGAATTTCTCAAACTTTTCTTTCAAAGATCTTTCGAAGCCCACAGGAGAAGGATGGACATTGATGATCGCGCCTTGGAGGGCAAGGACATAGGATATGCATTTCATACCACCTCATGTGACATCCAACCTTGCAGATATCGTTGTTGGGTGGCCTCATTCATATGACTCATACCTCTTTTTTTTCTAGTTAACCATACAAGTTTACAAGGTTCAAACATTGATCATCAACTTGATAAGGATGTTTTTTCCACATCCCTCCTGAGGAACCTCCAGATCAAGGCCCGGATCAATATCAAGACAAAGGATATGTCAACTGACTGTAAGTTTTTACTGATATCACAAGCAGTTCAAAAATCGCATATTTACTGATGCTCTGGAATCTTTCAAATGCTTTGATCTTGAAATTTCTCTCCTAACACTTCCTTTCTCTACCCCTGATGCGGGCCAACATAGATGATCTTTTTCTCTTGCTCTTTATAGCAAGCTTAAAATCAGTGTAGTAAGTATGATCAGATCTTTTTGATTATTAAAATCTATCTACTTTCCTCTTATCAGATTCCATGTAGAAACAGATGTTTTTCGTATACACTCTTCTTTTACTTCATCCTCAGCGGGTTTGAGATTCCATTCGGTTCTTTTCTGAAGCCGTGCGATTCGGTTATGTGCAAGAGAATTCTTCAAGTACTTACCTGCCGCTGGGGATTATGTCAACTACTTATACTGATTCGTTGTGAGACAACCTGAAGTCCACATTTGTCTTGAGGCATCGACATGACTCGAACTTGTGAATCTGTTGTATATCACAAGCTCGATTTCTCACGTGACAAGTGATGGAGCTGTGAAAGGCAAGGAAGCTGTGAAAGGCTATTGGAGATTTAATTCTCGAAGAGTTGATCGAAACCTTTCCGCTCAAGTTCAACTTGACTAAAACCATCGATGGCTTCAAGTAATCTCGTTCAACCTATAACAGCACATTCCATCCAATATCAATCAAACTTGGAACAACAAGAATCCAATCAATCAAATCAAAATACTCAGATATCAAATCATGTCATTGAGGATCCTGAACTAAGACAAAGATTAGAAACAGCTAAAAAGGAATTGACTCAAACCCTTTTGAAGAAACGAAAGTTGGACAAAGAACTTGTAAGTTGTCAATCTGAACGCGCTTTTATAATCAATCTCAGACTCATATTCGAAACCTGACACTTTCTTTATCCTTTTCACTTTTGAAACCTTCAAGGCTTCATTAGAAGCAACACTTTACGCTGATGAGACGGCTTATCTGACTCATCCAACGGCGAACTCATTCGGTAATATCGTTAAAGGATACGAAGCTTACGTTAAAGCTCCGCCGTCTGTCACAATAGGCGCTAATGGAATATCATCAGTCGATCATCATTCAACTCGACGTAAAAGAACTACAACTGCTGCTTTTGGAACTTCATCCTTACTCAACCCACACACTGAAGTCGTAGGAGATGCTGAACGGGTGTTTTCAAAGAGTAGTGGATCATACCTAAGGGTTAGTATTCTTGAAAGTTTGATCATATCGTTTAAATTTCGAAAATTCAAGAATCGGACTGCATTCTTCTTATTTTCTAGGCTCTTGAATCACGTAATCGGGATCAGGAATCAGCTATCACCTCTGAGCAAGAATCAGTAGCACATTCTTTAATCCAATCTCATATTTCACTTCCACCTTCTGCAAATACTGAATCAAGGAAGAAGACGAAAACTTAGTTCTGCTGGATGAATATCGTTTCGAACAGCTCCACTTCAAGCTCTAATCTGAGATGCCATCATATCCTCAACTATCAGATCAAATCCTCAGCTACGTCTGCTTTCGATACGAGGACCCAGCTTGCGAAATCAATAAAGCAAACCCTCCATCCGATGATGAGATCAACATCTTCAGTATTTGTGATCCACCTCATTTTCTTGGCCTCCAAAGAACTCGATCAAATTCCTCTAGCTACTACCGCGAAATGTATTCGCAAGCCATAGATAACAGCTCGATATTTGAGATAGCGGTTTCCAGCACAAGGTCAAAGAAAGTCGCCTGATCTAGAGTGGCGATGAGGCTCAATCTATCCCGTCAACTCGGAATGATACATTTGTAAGTGGACTGATAAAATCCGCAGATGTAACTAGTATATCAACTCGCATTGAAGGCTAGAGTTAGCTGAGTAGTATAGATTGTGATCTTAGTGAAATGTACTTTAATTGATTCATGTGTTGAGATTGTAAATTGTATGATGCAATTGTATTCCATTTAACCATGATTTTTGTTTTAAACCTTTTATTCAGTCTTGCTCAATTCAAGGCACTTCAAGCTTTATTCGTTGCCAGTATCATGAGTATATGCAATTGTTAATTATTTTCAGAAAATGACTTGGAAGTTGAGATATGTATGCGCGGGCAAAATGTTGAATTGAGGATGAATTCCACTGCATTCATTCATTTTGTAATTTTGACTTCCTGGTCAGAACCACTTACTAACTTCATGAGTACAATGACTGATAGACCAAAAAAAAACCTCGGATTGCGTCTCTCTCTAGACAAATGCTTGTTTTATCACAGCTTCTTTCTACTTCACCGCCTTCTGCGTCCCAACAACTTGCTAGACCCAATGGAGCATGTGTGAAAATGTACTTGTGGCTGACTGAGACCTTGTGGAGTTCACAAGCAAACAAGAGTAGGTTCCTGAAATTGGTCAAGCATTCAAAAAGACCTTAAATATAGTTGAACTTTCTGTGTTGAAGAGATAAAAGGTTCGTGTGGATTTTTGAAGCCTGAAAAAGATACATTAGAAGGTATATTCACAATATCACTTAGTGATCAACTTTTGGCGAATGTTCCAGGTTTGTAATATCCAAGCTTGAGAGTGGTTGGGATTCATGAACTTGCTGAATGTCTACCGGGTCTTTCTTGGTTGAAGGTGCTGAGGTTAAAGAATCTTAGAACAGTAGCTACAAGCTTTGAGGAGACCAAAAAAAACGTGGGAAGGGGCTGTTATTGGTGGAGCTGCAGATGCACTGGAGGACATACCCAACTTCAAACATACTATCTTCCTTGAAGATCAATGTTGTTGGGATCAATATAAAATCATCAATCCTGAATTGGTGAAGGCCTTTGAATTTCTTGGAGTTCAATGCCATCTGACAAATGAATTGACATATGATGAGACACTGATTCTTTGCTTGATAATCAGGAATTGGATTAGAGGCTTAATGCTCTGATGAAATAGATGGTCTGACTTACTTATCAACACTCCTTCAACTCAAACACCTTTTACAACCGTCCTGGTTAAATACAGTGCAGTTTCTTGTATGAATAGATGTAATGCAACAATTCCAAGCAGCTTTTCTTGAGCTCTCAAAGCTGATGCAAGAATTGCATAAAAGACCAGTGAAGTATGAAATCAACACAACTTGAACATACTTTGAAGGTATCTTGAGGTATCTTGAAGAATACAAATTGATCAACAAGAATTGATTCAATTCAAGGATAGTTGAGATCATATTCTCTACACTTTTGGTACATCTTGCAGGCAGGGATGCACACCAAGGTGCATATTTTTGTTCCTGTGCTTGTGTTTGGCACTTCTGAGCTTCTTTGACCTTGTTGTGATTTGAACACAACAGTTTGCCAAAGATCCCCAAAGCCCCCTAACCTTTAAAGTGTCAATGCACTATGCACATTATTATTTGTCAAACCACTGATTTTCTTTCTCTTGATTACATCTTTCTCCAGAGTGTGAGAGTATACACAGTTGCCAGCCCCAAATTGGGGCTATTTCCAAAATTAGCCAGAGGGCCCTGGTTTTGCATTGCAGTGGTGGTGCCTATTGCCAAATTCTTATGGGGCTGACATCAAGTTTCAACCCTTGGTTGCCAAAATTGACAACAATAGTGGCAAGCCTCAAATTTCTGCACTTGCCCAGCCCCATGCCTCAAAGTGTGTGTCAAAATCCAACACCTATTTAAACAACTGATAACAAGTAGCTGCCCTTGTCTCAGAAATGGGGTAAATTGTCATATGTCAATGACAGCAGGTTGACCTGAACACGCAGGATGAGATTTCAGAGAGCACACCACGCTCTCAAGAGTAAAAATGATCCAAAGATTTCACCGTGTTCTGTACACGTCAGATGATTCCCTTCAGGTAATGAGTAGTTCAAGTAAATGAAGAAAGGGGTTTCAATAGCTCGACAGGCTTGGGTGGTTAAGTCCAAGATTGAAGAGATAGCGGCCTTTTGATATGGTTTTCGGGGCAATAAGTCAACTTCACATCAACATTCATGAGGGATATCTTAATGTAATATCCTGTGTTTACAAATGAAAAACTGATAATACTAGAATATTAAGACTATCTACAATGGAAAACCAGAATCAAAACTTTCTCATACATCTACTGAGCACATAAAAAAGAAGCACAATATAGAGTAAATTGAGAAGGAAAAGATAAGGAAAAGAAAGAGAGAAAAAGTTATTCAAGAGAAATGCCGAATAAAGAATTGAAACACTCATATATCTTTGTACTTAGAACTTCAACAAACATGGACTCAAAGTATCAGAAGAAAAAGAAAAAAAACTACCATGAGAGTGGCGGAGGATATTGATAAGATGGAAATAAATTCTGAAGATCATTCAGTATTTTTTTATCTTCATCTTTTTCTTCTACCGACTTAAGACTTGAACTCTGTGAAACCCCTTCTTTTCCCTTTGCTTCAATCATCTGTGACCTTTCAAACTGGTGAGGATCTTCATTCGGCACATTTACGAATGACAGGGGCATCGGTCTTCTCCTCTCTATTGCTGGGTTAGGAGGTCGATGAGGATATGATGTCGTCTGCCTAAATGGCACCGTTGGAGATGGGTTCAGTGATGAAGGAAGTGAAGAAGTCGATGTACTGGGACTGGTTTGATTTCCGCTCATTAAGCTAGGAGGTGCAGGTCCCATCAATAACTCCAATGCCAATTGCAACTTGAATGCCTCGAAATCTTCATGTCGTGTGGTTTCCTGATGGTTTGTGATCAAGAACTAAGTCGAGCGAAATACATTAGATTCGGTTCAAATAGGCTAAGGATAAAATCACCCAGAGATGGGTCACACACGTTCATGTTTGGGTAGGATCTTCGGATCACCTCGCTGCCACTACCGACGTAAGCGAAATCTTGGGAACTTGTAGTCACTCCTGTGCTGGTATATATAAACCCTTGAGGTTGAGGTCGTACAATTCGGGCACGCTTGATGTGAGCTACAGGGGCCAGATCGGAAACGCAAACCGAGTTCTAGAATTAAAGGAATGAAGAGATGAAAAACGTCAGTGTGGGATTTAGGCGTTGAGACAGAAGGATCACTTACATCGATATGAGCAATGGTACGTTTACGAGAAACATGTGGACCATACACTGAGTTAAGAAAAGCGGTGGGGAAAGCGTTGGAGCAGCTCATGATGTTGAAGTGGAAAAGTTGAGGTTAGGAGAAAAACTTGAAAGAAGAAGATAGAGTTGAAGTCGAATGGAGAGTGTATTGGTGACTTGAACTCAATAATCAAAACAAGAAACTGATGCTGAAAGGTGATGGGATAGATTGCTGGGTAAATTGTTGGAAATTGATATACCAAGATATCAAGAAGTGTGAGATGGAGGTTACAGGCAATAGATCTGCTGAAGAAATGTGTTGAATGCGATAGATTGATAAATGAGAATGAATGATGATATAAAATCAAGAAATTCGATGTGAAGGTTCATGGCAATAAATGTGCTGAGGAAGAGGAAAAAAGGAACCGATTCGACCAACAAAGGACCTTTTTTATACCCTCAAATCCTCACGAAAAGTTCATGGTCGCTTCAAAATCTTAAAATGTGCTCATGTTCCTGATTATTGTCATATTGGATGCAGATTGCTTGCCGTCCCTTATGAATTGGAATCATGCAATAATTTGATCACAATCCTAAGATCAAAGATGCCCCAATGATGCATCCCGAACGCGATTTTGGAAATCGATAAACGATTTGAACTTTGCTCGGTGCCTTGTTCAAAAATACACAACACTTGGAGGTTTGCTCTGCCAATGCGAAAGGAAAGGGCTGTTCAATGGTTTTGCTTTGACAAACACCATGGAAGTGAAGTTCAAACTTATCATCGAATCTCAAGAAAATGGTGTAAAATCTATTAACATCTTTATATCTTTTAATGGCCTAACAGCGTGTTTACAAAACCTTGAAGTTGACAAAGTAAGATAACCAACTCCATTTCATCAATTAATATTTCTCAACCCCGGTGATGGTCATATCATCACTTTTACCATTTTCTTTTCGCTCCACCGACCAGGATGCAATCCAAATACTTAGCCGAGTCATCATCCTGATTCCCTTCTTTGACATATATAGCCACCGGATTAGCAGAAGTAGTAGTATACAAGTTGTTGTACCAGTAGACCAAGATTCTTGTCTTGTAGAAGTAGATTGTCGAGGTTCTTCCTGTGAAGAAATTCTCAAAGCCTACAATAACTCTCCACAAAAGACTCACTCTGGACATGCGTTGTAAAGTACAGACTGCAGTCGACAGGGTAGCTTTCCAAAGGCGGTACGACTCTACCACCCCTCGCGGGAGTTGGAACATCTGTGTGGAGTTGATAAAAAGAGGACATGGACGAGGAAAAGACAGTCTTGTTCTTTTTTCCATCCCATCTGTTATTTATATATCTTGTCCTCCAGTATCCTATTATCAATGGGGATAAAAATCCTGTTTACAATCCTAAAATATCCTGGATCTCGTGAATTAAAAACTTGATTTTCAGATTTTTACCAAAGAATTGTTTCTTGAAAACTTACAGACAGGTTGATAAACCTAATGAGCTGTTTGCAACTTGTACCGAGCAGCGTCGCGGATTCTAACTCAATACACATCAGACAGATTGAAAACTGTGACTGAGCGAATTGTAAACTCAACTGAATCGAAAAAGACTTTGAGAGTTTGATTCTTTATGAAGTAGTACATATATAGTCCATATCTTATTTCCTAACATCTCTAGAGAACAATCGAATCGATCATCGAACATCCGACAAGAAAAACCCAGAAAAGAAGATAGGATGAACCAAACCAATACGCTACCATTAGAAATCATTCAAAAGATCTTAGAAGTATTCGTAAACCGATTAGATAAACAAGTCGGACACAATTCTTCAATCGTTTCAGAACCACATTTAACAAAGTCATCATACTCTGAATTGATCAAATTAAGATTGATTTCAAAGAATTGGGCAAAAGCTGTTATCCCATTTTATTTTCAAACGATTTCTATTTATGATTCAAAATATGCAAAACTGATCTTGGATAATTGGACAGATGATTTATATTTACCTTATTCTTCTTGTCCAGTTAAAACACTTAAAATTCAAAAACTTTGGTATTCAGACAAAGAAGAATATGGAGAAAATCCAGCTGATAGTGAGTTTCTCAACTTGAACGTTTCGAATTACTTACTTTAAGATACTATTACTAACCAAAAGTTCTTTGAAATGGATTTGTTTGTCAATTAGTAACGCCTCCAGTTTCAATGAGTCAACTAACAAGATTAATCGAATTGCTTGGTTCAAACTTGAAGAATCTAGACCTTACCTTTCTTCGTTCTGAGGGTGTTACACCTGAATTGATCAAAGCTATTAAATCCATCAAGGATTTAAAATCATTGAGTATCTCACGTGGCCATTCTCAATCAAAAGACGGAACTTATAATTCAGATTCAATAGTCGATTTACTCTCATCATTACCAAATCTAGAATGTTTATCGTATCCAGATTCCTCGATAGATTGTTCAAATACACCACCACCACAAGCATTATCAAATTTACGTTGCCTTTCTTTTAGTTATACTGGTTTTTATGAACCCAATGAGGAAGAAGAAGAAGAAGAACAAATGAAATTGAATCTAATTCAAAATCCCAAAAAGAAATTAAAGATTATTGAACTTTTTTCAGATACCGATGATCATGAAGGATTAGGTCGAATCTTTGAACCTATTAGAAACACTTTAGAAGGTTTATTTACTCTTTGCTTTCCTGCTCAACTTATGTATGATGCAACAGATTTAAGATTTCCAAAATTAAGAGTACTTAGAACACGAGATGCACCTGATGATGAAGATATGTGGGATATTTCTTGCTTAGAAGTTAAAATGTTAAGGAACGTTAGAACGATTGTTACAGATTTAAATTCGAGTGAAGATTATTGGGATTCGATCTTAAGTAGTCTAGATCAGCATGGGTTCAAAAGAATACCCAAGTTTAAATTAATTGTTTTTACTAGAGATCAATGTGATCAAAATCAAGTGATTAAACCTGAATTGGTTAAAGGATTTGAATCTCATGGAATCAAATGTCTTGTTACAAATGATTTAACATGTGATGAAATTATGGTCAGTACAGTTATCTTTATCTTTATCACAGAAATTGCATTTTGAGTGTAAATTCTTTCAAAGAATTGTACTGACTTCTTCTCTTGATATTTAGGAATTGGATAATAAGTTCCATGGTCCGATGAAATAGACAGACAGGCTAACTTATCAAGACTTCTTTGTAACTCTCTTTGTCTTATTGAATTTGAACCTCTTGAATAGAATGAAGAATGCAGCTTTTTGAACTCCACTATCCATGCCGGCCTAATAACCACTGAGACTTTCCAATGTCTGGAGGTATAGTGTTTTGACAGGTAATTATGATTCTGGCCCTGAGCCTTGTTTTGGTCTGACACAGATAACATTTTAGCTTTGATATGTACCAGCAAACAGAGACTGACAGGTATTATTAATCATGATTCACCACAAAACTTGAGCCAGAAAGACTGATGACCTGCTCAACTTTAGAGGATAAATTAAGAGTGTCTATGGATGTGGTCTTCAGTAAGACATCAACACCGACCTCCTCTTTCTTGACCTGATCAGTACAAGACTTCTTGTCATGAGATAGGTAAGCACAGCAATACAGATGGTAGCACGATGTGCATGAAATCACATTACAATTTGGACATTTCTTCACAGAGCACGTGGGTGCAATTCAATATAGGGGGTCGTAAATATAGCTATTCCGATAGAGAGATTAAACTTCACTGTAAACATTATACATTTTCAACTTAACTAAGTCCCTCTTGGACAAACAAGTAGTCAAGAGAGGGACTTGGACCTTATACCACCTCTTTGGCATATGAGCCTGAAAAGTTTGGTTGGGGACTTTTTCAACACTCCATATCTTTGTATCCTGAAAACAAATATCCTTGGAACCAAAGAAAAGGGCTGTGCGCCCGCTCAATCTACACACATATGTGTAGCCTGCTTTGAATTAGATTCAAAACTCACAGAACAATGCAATTGTGAAGTTTACAAAAAATACCAAAATCAGGCCAAAAGCTGACAACCTGTCAAAAGCTCATACCAAACACACTGAAATGTTACACAAAAATCAGTTCTTCAAGTCTGGTTTTAAGGGCTTTCCTGGCGGCAAGGGGTGGATTTGAAAAGACATGTGTGTGTAGGATGATCAGAGGCAGCAGACTTTTCTTTGGTCCAGAAGATATTTGTATACTGGCTACAAAGATATGGAGGATTGAAAATGTGCCCAGCCAAACTTTTCTGGCTCATACACCAAAAAGGTGTTATAAGGTCTAAGTCCCTCCTCTCTTGACTACTCATTTGTCCAAGAAGACTTATTTAAGTGAGCATTTTCCACAAGTGGTAATGGGAAAATGATTGAGAGTATAGTTTGTCATAAAAGGATCTATCACTGCACACCTGAGCCATAGCACCCACACTACATACATGTAGCAGGCTGAGTGAATGAGTGGCTATCATGTACATACAGATCTGTCCAGTTATCTTCTCATCTGGATAATTGAATCATATGTAATACATACTGTAACTTTTTTCAGCTTGACAAAAATGTTCCTAGCATTGACTACATACACTGACCCAAAGCTTGAGTGTAAGTTCATCAACTCAACTTCATGTAACACACTTTCTGTTGCTGTCAAATGGCTTCCAGAGTATTGCCTGAGTAGCTATGGAGGTATATGTAGTCAATTTTTGGGATGATTTTGTCAAAATGGAAAAAGTTACATAATGTATCACATGTTATTTACTTATGCAGATGAGCCAGGAACTGAGCAGACCTGTATGTAAGTGCAGCCCCTTCTTTCAAAAAGGGGCTACAAATAGAGGGATCCTTCTTTTTATTGGGAAATTAGTTTTAAAAATTACAACACAAATATGTAATATACACTTGCATAATTGTATCATCCACTATTGATAGATAAAATATACTGAAATTAGATAGAGTTTGATCAAATAAATGTCACATCTGATTCCCAATATAACTTCCAATTGACAAAGTACAATGTGAAGGTGAAGTTGATGTACATGATCACAAAGATTGAAGCAGATATGTACATAGCACAAAGAGAAAGAACAAGATTGCCAAAATATTAACCAAAATGTGCTAAAAATTTCTGCTGAAGTTCTTCAGATGTTGTTTTATCACAATTGCCATCATTCTGAGGAATTGAGGAAGGAAGACCTGAGAGGGACAATCAGGTGTAGAATTGGATGGACCATCACTAACCGTGTGGTATCTGAAGGTCAACAAGGGCTTTACAACACCTAAGAAGGGATAACCTACCACAAGGGCACTTGCTGCCCTCTTTTTGACAACAGAGAAAAAAAAAGGCACCAGGGAAATGTCTCAATACTATTTTAAGTATTATTCCCAGTTTTTAAAGGATGAAAACACAAAAACATATGAATTACTAGCAATACTGTTTGAAGTATTATTCCCAAGGAAGACTTGTAGCCTTATCAAACATGAATGAATTTCTCCTTAGCTTTTAAGGGGCTGATTTGAGTGACCTTTGTGCAAACATAGTAATTTAATGATGCGTAAAAAACACTATGACAAAGGTATGAGATGAGAAAAAAATGGGAACTTCTTTTTTGGTTGGTTGATAGACTAGCCTTGATTGTGAGCCATAGTTGTCCAGATTTACATAAGTTTGGTAGTTGATCATTAGCTAACCCAACTCTCTGTCTTGGTTGTTCATCATCCAACATATCTTCATCTGATGTTGTCTTTGGTTGGTGGTACTACTTGCAGGACTTGAACCAGCTGGAGGTGAATATAAGAAAGGGTTTTGATATTGTGCTTGTTCATCTGCTTCACATGGAATCAGTGTACCAGATTGAGGTGCAGTAGGATCAGATGAAGCTAAAACAGGTGTGACTGCAAAGATTGAATAACCTGAAAGAACCACAAATGAAAGAATGATAACTATCTCATGTTTACAGATGTGAGTGACATTTCAAAACAAGTTTTCCCTCAGCCTCAGCTTCTGAGATTTCATACTGAGAAAACCAGAACCAATTCAATATAGAATGTCACCGGTGAGCAAGTTGATATTGTACCTATAAGGGAAAGTAACCAATTGAAGTAATTAGAATATAAGGATGATTATTGATTTTTTGTAGCTGAGTTGAATTACTACCAAATCAATGCAGTGTGAACCCATGTAAGTTGTGGGTCAGGATGAAAGCTTCTTGATTGCTTGATGTTTTTGAAGGAGTCAGAATGTTGACTATATTGCAAGAGTTATCAGAGCCCGCAGAGGTACTAAAGTCCATTACAGAGTGCAGGGAAAGTACTAGGAAGGCAGAGGATGGCCAAGACGCCAGGAAGAGATCTGGATATGCCAGAAAATCTTGTGGCATTTGGAGGTCCTGTATGAGAGCTTGAGAATTTTCACTCAGTTGTCCCACACCCTCTACGCTCATCCTCTAGCCAGTTTCCTAGGATTCTCCAGGTAGCCCTTTTCTTTTCTCTGAAACCTATTTCTTTTTGGAACAAGTGTGGATGCATATTGAAAAACAAGATGGTGGCAACTTTCTGAAATTCTAAACAAAACAACAGAAAAATTTAGAGAAAATAAAAATCCAAGAAGACAGAGAGAAAAAGAGAAAAAGAAGAAGCACAGCATCAAGTCACTGGCAGGCCAGGTCCTGTGGGGACTTTAATATGTTTTCAGAATGTATTCAACATAATATCAAAGCTTGCACCACAGTAAGCCAGAAACAATTACCAAAAGTCAACTAAAATAAGGTTTAGCTGCATGTGTCCATGCTGGAATTCTGTGGAACGTCAGAATATGCAAGAACCAGCTGGATTATTCAGACAAAACTGTCCCCAAACATTCTTCTGAAGTCTACCTGAGATTATCACACTACTCAACACTCCAAAGTAAGTTGAAGTACTAGTGACTTGTTCAAATATGAAAGAATCAATTTGTGAAGGTATATAAAAGAAGGAGATAAGCTGCAATGAGATGTGATTTTTTTGAGGTCAGATGTGGTTCTTTTCTTACCAGCTCCCAAAAGACAAAGAATGAGACAGAAAAGAAAAGCAACTTTGAGAAACCACAAGCACAGGGGCAAAAACATATGCTCACATTGGGGTGAGCATTGGAATTTTCTAGTTGTTTTTAACAATTGTTCAATCTTACTTCCAAATTCTTTCCCTTTTCTTCCTATTCTCTTCATGTTTATGAGCTGATTACATGATCAACAGGAACTGAGCAGATGAACTAGGCCTTTCTCAGGATTCATTCCTTAGTGAAGAAGCCTGAGGGAGGGCTGGCCCATCTGCTCACTTCATCTCAGCCCCTCAGCTGATCCTCAGTGGCATGCCTTGGAGCCTACTGATCCAGGATTTTGGACAAGGTTCTGAGCTGTTCTGAGTATGCAGTGAGTCATGAACTGATTCTGAGTACTCATCTGAGAGACTATGCTCAAAGAATTCTTGTCCAAGATGGAAATGGGCATTCTGCAGCAATGTACAGCAAAATTTGAGCAAAAAAGCCTGATCACCTGAGCACTACCAATATTGTCAATTGAAGGAATCTGAAAAGAAACAACCTCCTTTGGAGAATTCAGGAAGGTGTACAATGCTCACCTCTATGTGAGCATCAATTTTTGCCCCTGTGGTTCTTGATGGTGCCTTGATTATCTTGCTGAACAAAATACTGCCACACCCACAATGAATGTGCAGTAGTACTGGTAGTGGTAGTATAGTTGATATTGGAGATGGGAGCAGAAGGGGTTAGACTGCTGGTGGGTGTGGCTGGAGTAGTCAATGTACATCTGGGGGGACCACTTGCCTTTGCCAACACATGCACCACACGGAGTTGTTGTGATAAAAGACAGGTGGTAAGAGCAGAAGAAATTAATTGAGGCATGTCAAACATAAAGGGTATATAAAAGGAATATTCTCCAAAGGAATTCTATTTATATAAGATGTAATTATAAAGCAATCCTAATTTCAAAGGCAGTCTATTTCTGATATACACTGAATAATAAAGGAAGTGCAGTCTGAAATGTGGATATACACTTGAAAGTATACCAAGATTCAAAATCTCATGTATGTAAGTCAGATGAGTTGATTGTTGATCTATGGAGCTTATTTTTTTGAAGTAAATGGTATGGTATGCCTTCCGGGCAATCACATGTGGTAGAGACACAGTACTTTTGTCTGCCTTATCAAGTTAGCTTTAGATGCCCCAGGGCATGAACCACAGACTTCAGAGATATGGTCAGTCAGCTGGGGCCGGGGCCGGGGCATAGCCCACTGTGGGCTCACCATGTATGAACAGGATCTCATCCATTCAATTTCAACCTCCTCACCACCTGTTGGTCAACAAAAAGTGACCTGGTGTTGTAGAGATTAGCCAGTGCCACACAGGGTCTGTGATAGTGCAACCCACAAGACACATCCCACATAAAATCCAACATCTTGCCTGTTGTTGTAAAATTTACCATAAACATAAAAATTTGGGACACCTAAAAAGGTGTCCCAAATGCTGTTGACCATATGTTTGCAGGAAAAAAGGACACTGTAAAATTTTACAAACTTGTCCATTTTGTAAAACTTTTACACAAAATTATCTCAAGTTGAAACCCCCTATTGTTTGGATGTAGATAACACATTTTTTTGGTCAAATTGAACCTTCATATATAATCATCCAAGTTTAAAAGAATGAATTGACCAAATCAAGATCCAACAGAATACCTTCAAGCTTTTAGAACTTTTTTCCTTAGGTTTGTTAACTTTAGAAAATTTATAAAATGTTTTGCTATATAACCTATGATGTATTTATATGTAGTATACCAAATATAAAGAAAGAAAATTTTAAAACAATAAACCTTTAAATCAATTTAAACATGAACAAAACCAACTCCAACCCCAACAGCACCAACACCAGCAGAACAACAATAGAAAAAAAAACAAATCAAACAAGAAAAAAGAATCAAAATAATTTTAATTAATCTAATCAATTGAAAGATCTTTTTTCAATTTCACAATCAATGCCCATTCTTCTTTTGAAACTTCAGATCTAAACACATTCTTTAAAACATCAATAGATTGTCTTGAGATTTGACTGATCACTTCATCTTTATCATCAAATTGTCTACCATAAGTCATGGCAGATTGATATGAAGCATGTTCAATCTTAACAGCTACTCCTGCTCCGGCTTGTTCTTTCTTTAAACTTTGAGTTGATTTATGATTGATCTCAAGTGAAGTACTGTGGAGTTTATAAGAAAGAGTCAAAAGATTCAGTTGATCCGCTATTGTGGAAAATGCGATGGGTTTTTTCCATGATCGACTTACACTTTACCCAATGGAACAGTCACTCGTTTCTTAGTCACCGGATCTACCTTCACTACACATAAAGGTGTTCCAACCTTTAATGTACCTTCCAAAATATCACAACCCACAATGATAGCTAAATAGAGAATATCACGTCAGATTCAAATCCCAATATTTCAAAGTCCGTTTCGAAAGGGCTATCTACTTACGATCACGTTTAGCAAAGACCTGAATGATCTTAAGTCGACATGGCCAAACAGCAATAGGAGCCGAATCGATTCGTTTGGCTTCAAGAATATTAGCATTATAAGCCGTAAAAGCATCAAACAAATGGTAAATGATATCGGCTATGATCAACAAAAATGTGAATTGAAAAAACCCAATCAGTCTAGATCAGTAACTGATTTTCCCGAACAGTTCTTGACTAAGGAAAAGTATCAAAAGGTCGACGGTTGATCATTTACCTTTAAAGATCTTCACTCCAGTTTCTTCTGCAAGTTTTTCGGCATCTTTATCAATGGGTACATCAAATGCAAGTAAAACTGCTAATTCTTTAGCTTTTTCAAGCATGGTTCCTGCACGCATCACATCTCTTTTATAAACAGGTCCAATATTGATACCTGAAACCTACAATAGAATAGACGTAAGATATTATCATTAACTTGAAATGAATCCTAGAGGGAGAGAGAAAGAAAGAGAAAGCTTTTCAAAAAACATACTGGAATTTTACTAGTTCTTAAAAATTCGAGTAAAGCTTCCAATGAACCTAAAGTAGAAGCTTGTACACAAACACCTCTACCCGATTTATCAATATTGTTCATCAAATTCGTTAAATCTCCCATCACTTCTTCTTTTAAGTCTTCTTCATCATCATCATCAGTTAAAAGTAATAATCTTGAACCTGCAATCGCTTTTTCTAAATCAGGTGCAACGATTTTGATTCCTAAAGCTGCTTTAACTTCTTTATGATGAACATATTGTCCCTAAAAATCAAACCAAACCAAAACCAAAACCAAGAAGTTCGTTTTTTAAATCAATCGAGTAATTTCAACTTTTTATAAATCGAGAGTTTCAAAACTTAAACTTACTTTAATTCGCATTTCTTTCATAGGTTGAGGAGTAAGAAGTGCTCTGATTTGAGTGACGATCGGTCCATTAAGACCACAAACGACAATCTTATCACCTTCTCTTAAAATCCCATTAGAAAGTACAATATCAATAGTAGTACCTAAACCTTCGATAACTTTAACTTCTAAAACAGTACATTCTAATTCGGATAAATACATTAATCTTTCTGACATTCTTTCTTGTGTTAATTTGATTAATAACATTAATAAATCAGGTACACCTTCACCTGTGACAGCTGAAGTAGGTACTAATGAAACGTTTTTAGAATAATTTGTGTTTTCATAATACGGTACCGCATTTAATCCTTGTTCGGCAAATGCAACGATGGCTGATTTCAATCGATTTTCAAATTCTTTTTGCACTGGTCTCACTTGTTTTGAAAGTGAATCTCTAAATGAATTTTCTCGAATCTCTTTCCAACCATATAATCGATCAATCTTATTCAAAGCTACAATAAATGGTGTTTTCTTATCCCTTAACAATTTGAGTGATTCAATTGTTTGTTGTTCCAATCCGTGCTAAGAGAAATAAGCATAAAGCTTTGTGAGTTTGAATGTGACACGGATCAAAGTTGGAGAAGAGAGATGCTAACCATGATATCTACCACAAGAATCGCAATATTACATAATGAACTACCTCGACTTCTCAGATTAGTAAATGACTCGTGTCCAGGTGTATCGATCACCAATAAACCAGGTAATTTATATTCTTTAATATCATATTCTCCCATCACAGCTGTTTTACGTTTGATAGCTTCCATAGGAAAGAATGTAGCACCGATCTGTTGAGTGATCCCTCCAGCTTCACCTTCTTGTACATTAGTTTGTCGAATCTTTGAAAAAAGAATCAATTCCGAAGATTTTCAAATCAGTATCTAAACAAGATATTTTAAGAAAATCGATTGGTAAAAATTGGTACTAACCTTATCAAGTAATTTGGTCTTTCCAGTATCAACATGTCCTAAAATACAACAAATCGGACTTCTCATATCTTCAGGATTTCTAGCTTCAAGTGCCTCTTCATGTCGTTTAATCCTTCTAGCTGCTGCTTCTGCTTTACGTTGGGCTGCCATCTTTCTTGCAGTTGACATTTTCTTTTCTCCATCTGAATCATCTGAATCATCATCTGAATCATCATCTGAATCATCATCTGAATCATCTGAATCTGAGTCTTCCTCTGAATCTGAATCATCTTCTTCTGAATCATCTTCTGAGTCTTCTGAACTGTCGGCTTTCGAATCGACTGGTTTTGTTTTGTTGCCCGCTGTTGTCTTACTTTCCTTGGTGTTTTGAGCCTTGCTTGTATTCGGTCTTGTTGGCTGCTTGTTAGCTGGGGCGGTCTTATTCGGCGCGGCTACTGGTGTTTTGCTTTTAGATACCGGTGGACCAGATTTATTCGCCGACTGTGACTTTTCAGCAGGAGTGGTAGTATTCTTAGGAGGCGTCGGTGCAACCTCTTCTTCACTTTCCGCTTCCCAATCATCCTTGACCCCATCACTTTCTGCTTCCCAGTCATCCTTAACATCACTAGCCACCTCAGCTTTGACTTCTTCGATAGGTGGACTTGGGGATGGTATAGATTCCGGTTTATCTACTGCAGCTTTCTCGGGTTCCGATATCTTAAGCTCACTCACATCAGGCAAATTATCTAGCTTTAAGACATCCGCTAATGGATCTTTCTTGTTGGCACCTTTTTTACGATTGCTATAGATAGGTTTCTTGGAAGTAGTACTTGAAGTAGGAGCATCGCCATTCCGTTGTTGAAGTCCAGCAACCTGAACACCCGAAGCTACTAATGCTTTCAATCTTGCTTCTGCTGCAGCTTTCTCAGCCTTTTGCTTTGGAGTCAATAATTTTCCAGCTTTCCTTAATTCTTCTTTCTTGAGCTATATCCAAAAAATTGTGGAAAAAAAATCAAGGCTCAATAAGTTCAAATATCTAAAGATGGTTATGAGATTCGATTTTGTTGTTTAAAACTTACTTTCTCTTTTTCTTTCTTTCTGGCTTTCTCTTCTTCTTTTTGTTTCTCCTCAGCTGCTAATCTCTCTTCCTCTTCTCTTCGTAATCTTTCTTCTTCTTCAGCCTTTGCTTTAGCTTCAGCTTCAAGCCTTTGTCGTTCCTCCATAGCAGCCTAAAGTGATAGTTCAACTTTAGCATATGTCATGTCATGTCATGTGATGATGAAAGGTTAGATGAAACTTACTCGTAACGCATTCAATTTTCCTCCTACTTTCTTCTTTGGCTCGGGTTCAACCTTTTCACCGGCTTTCTTTTCTTTGGACAACGTGTAAGATTCAAATAGACGTCAGTTAGGCCTTGAACGTAAGAAATACTTTGTAAGAAATTGTAACATACTCTTCTTTTTCTTATTCTTTGAGGCAGCAGTGCCTCCAGCTCCCTCATCTTCGTCTCCTTCATCGTCGTCTTCTCCACCTTGCCCAGGCGCGGTCGCTTCTTGAGTTGTTGAAGCATCTGTAGTTGGTGGTACACTAGGAGATTCAGAGTTGTTTTGATCGAGTACAGGACTTAAAGGAGTACCAGTTGCTTTCTTAGCAGCAGCTTGAGCCTTCTTCTTTGCTTTTTCTTTTTCTTTCTTTAACCTTTCTTTTTCCTTCTTTGATAAAACCCCACTAGGAGCCGCTTCATCATTTTCAATCGTAGGTGAAGAGATTGGAATAACTTGAGATGCCAGTTTTGCTTCGGCTTCTTCACGTGCTTTTCGAGCATTTTCTAAAAACTCATCTTCATCTAACTCTTCATCTGCTTGATGATTTGATTTCTTTCCTCCTGCTTTTTTCTTGGATTTTTTGGATTTTTTCTTTTCGTCTTCATCTTCTGGATATAATTCATCAATCGTAAGTTCGATGGGTTTTTTGGAATCTAATTTGATTTGATCTTCTACTAAATCTTCATTCTTAACATCTTCTTCTTCTGATAGATTTGCCTTTTTGTTTTTCTTCTACGATTCAAGGATAAGAAAAGATATCAGATTGGATCAATTTGGATTACGAGTCATAAAACCAAGAAGAAGATGGTTTACCTTGTCCTTTTTAGTTGTTTTACTTTTGGATGCTGAAGCACTTTTAAGTGCACTCATCAGTCCACCAAAATCTTCTTGATCTTCTTCTTCTTCCTTTACTTCTTCATCTCCACCTGTCATCTCATCAAGTGCAGCATAAGCAAAAGCGGATGATTTAGATTTGCCTTTTTTGGTGATGGGAATCTCTTCTTCTTCTTCTGATACTGGATTCGGATCGACTAATGAGATGGTTTCTTTTTCTTTTCCTGCCCTAGTTATTCAATAAGATGAAACGTTTTGTCAGAACTTTGATTGACTTTCATGAACTTGAGTTTAAGGAATTCTACTTACCATAGTTCATCATCATCTACACCTTTTTTGGTTTTTTTACCTTTCTTGGGTGGCATTCTATTTGAAATTCCCGAGAGTGTTTGTTTAGACTGAGATTTTGATGGGTTTGATTGGTTTTTAGTTTTGAGAGTGAGGATGTGTGGTGTTTGATTGGTATTGATTGATGAAAGCTTGAAGTTGAATGCTGGAATTGTTAAAATTCGTGGTAACACCAAATAACTTTGAAACCTAACCCTTCCTTGGATTTCTGACCATTCAACAACCATCCACTTCAGTCTTCAACTACACAAGCTGCCTCATTCTCATCCAAGTTCAACAAAGCTCTGTTCACTATTATCATCACTTAAAATGAATCCAGCCACTTTAGACTACGAAAACAATTCATACATCTCAATCACAACCGAAGAAAGCCCAAAAAACCTCTTAAGAATCTTAACCGAAAGCCTAAACCCAATGAAAATAAATTATCTATCAAAACTAGGAGAATTGAAAAACGAATATTTATTTGAACTTTTATCAATTCCAACTAAAACTTTATTAAATCAAACTTCGATTCACTATTTGAAATTGAATCAAAATCTTTCTAGTATCAAAGAAATTCTTGATTTTTCTTTCCTTCAATTACCTTTTCAAAGATCTAAACGTATTCTCATTGAAGATCCTCCGGTTTCTGAGTCATGAGATTTCCAATTGATCTCTTTTCTTTGGGTTTCTGTCGTTGTACAAATGTATGCCTGTAAAGGTTTATGAGCGTTTGGTTTATGTTGGTCTGAAGGGTTTTCAAATCGGGTTTCATTAGCGGTGTACAAACCTACAACCCAACATGAAAACCCATGAAAAAAACCCATGAAAACCCAACTTCTTTGTGGTTTTTTTTCATGGGTTTTTTGACATGGGTTGAGATCGGCTAGATCTGACCACCCGTTTGTTGAAAAAAAAGATGAGCTTGATATACACAGACTCAACCAACCCCTCCCCTTCATTACCATCACACCCAAAATAACCCAAATCCTTCCATAAAACAAATACACCTTGCTTGTCTACCTGATGTATTCCGATTTCAAAGTTTCTCTCTCTTCGGTTTGTTTCGTCATTTGCAATGTGAAGAATTCAAAAGCAATCGTTATATTTTAAAACAAGCACAATCGATCGTTCTATTTCAAACAAAAACTGATCTGAGTCGCCTTTCAAAACTTTGGATGAGACTTTGGAAACTAAGAAATCGTTTTCAATTGAAAAAACATATCGTTTCAATTCAAAAAGAACATGGCTAAGTTGACTTCTAAGACTTTGAGAGGATACTTCTATAGGTAAGATATTGTTTTCAGTCGAATTCAAACGGGATCGTTTTATTTCAGAAAAAGCACAAGATATTGTTTCATTTCAAACAAAAAGAGATGAGACTTTTGACTTTTAAAACTAAAATTCGAATTTGGAAGGAAACTGGGGCTAGTGGATGGAGTCATGGTTGAGGTGGATGCCAAAAGAGAGATGTGGACTCATTGTGGAGTAAAGTTAAGGCCTCAAGTGATGACTAGAGCTGCGTGTGGCCTGTCAGTGTGACTCTTTAGGTTGTGATGGGAGTTGGGGCATTCAAACCTTTCCAGGGCAACCCATGAAAAAAACCCATGAAAAAAACCCATAAAGAAGTTGGGTTTTCATGGGTTTTTTTCATGGGTTTTCATGTTGGGTTGTAGGTTTGTACACCGCTATTATTGGACTTGAAAATGCTAGTGTGTATGGTTTGGCTTGACCCAAGTTCATATCATTCTCATAGGTCTCGGCTATTTTCCAATGATTCACGAGACCTTCAGAAGGCTTTTATCGGTTCTTGATCGTTTCACAGAGTACCACTGTCGTCTCCTAGAGAAGCAAGACTGTTTACTTTCAAACCGTGATCATCAACACCATACGGCAGACTGTTCTAGCGGTTCTGAATGACCCGATGTGTGTGGTATACGAGTTCAGCCATCGTAGACATCGGCGCTGTGAACTTCTTGTGCATCTGAAGGATGATTGCACTTCCATAAGGCCTTGTTGACCATGCTTTTCTTTTTTCGTCACCGTGACGTAACCCGCGCGACGCGGGTAATGACATCATTTCGAGAGAGTCTTCAAAGAAAACGGTCAACTGAGGGTAAACTGTTCCTAGAGATCTGAACAGTTGATGTTCTTATCGACCATGACTCAAAATCAGATATCAACCATCTCAAAAGGATGACTTTGTAATCCGAACTTCTTGTTGAAAGATATCTATGATGAGTATCTCTTGGTGGTGTTCCTTCCTTGATCTTCTTTGAGGATCAAGACTTTGAGGATCAAGATGAGAGCTTTAGGAAATGACGCTTTACGGATAACACTTGATATTCATTTGATGATGATGATAGAAAAAAGGTAGATTGGATGATGTATAAACAGGGCAGTCAAAAAAACCAAACGTCTAGTCCAGTTCTCAACTTTGCTTAATTAATCTAAAAGAAAAATCCAAAATTGTCCATAGGATTAAGGATCGGATCTATATATGATAAAAGTATCATTTCTTTTGTTTATTCAACTCAATAACAAAAATCAATCACCTTCAAAAAAAACGATAGACTTTCAGATTTTTCTATTTATCATTTTTCTTGCATCTTTCTTATTTTATTATTTATTATCAATCTCTTTCCTTTTCAACGGCAAACCCACACACACACGAATACGAACACTCAATCAACATTTTGTTCACCTTCATTTTTAACTCACTTGGGTTTTCACCTGAATTTATTCATCATCATCATCAACATCATTCAAGACATCCAACTGACTTTGACATTCAAGCAAGACCTTCCTTTTCGACATTTTCAAATCCTCAAATCTTAAAAGACAAGAGGATGGGGTTTAGTTTAACTAACTCTCTTATTCAACTTTCAACTTTCATTACTTTAATTTTTATTTCAAATGTATCAAGTCAATTAGCTATTCCATTAGGACCTAAATCATCATTACAAGATACATCGAATCATCATCCAAACTACGTAGGAATTGTAAATTGGAAAACCTTAAAAAGTTTTGTAACCAAAACTGAATCACGTTATAAGAAAAAATCATATATAAATTTAATTGAAGAACAACTGGTACATCCACGTAGATGGATTTCAAGTAAAAGTTTACCTAAATCTATCACCGATCTTTCGTCGAATTATTTACAACAATTTCCGGATTCTAATCCAAGTTCTTCTTCTTTAACTAATGGATTAGGACTTTTAAGAGTTTCATCTGAACCTAAACCAATTGTAACCCCACCACCATCATCATCTGACGAAGAAAACCAAGGAATGAGTTCGATGGATGTTAAGAAAGGTACAGCTTTTGCTAGATTAGGTTTAGCTAGAGGTACGAAGTATATTCATCATCAACATTCTGGAAGGTTTAAGAAGATGAAGAAACCTACAAAAGGATTAGACAGAACCGAACAAGTTGGTCAAGATCATCAAGATAATCAAGATGGAAGTTCTAGAAACTTTTTGTTGAATTCGAATGCTAGACAAACTGAACCGAATCCTAATCCTAGTCATGATAATGATGTTCATTCTACTAAATTGTTTGATAGTACTTCAGATAAAGGTGATATTGAGTTTTATGGTTCGATTCAAATCGGTACACCTCCTTTGAATTTTATGATTGATTTTGATACGGGTTCATCAGATATGGTAAATCGTTTTGTTTTTCTGAATCCTGATTCTTTTTCATAAACCATTCATTTATGAAACTTGAATAAATTTGAAAACTCGAAAAGAAAACTAAACAATTAACTTTTTTTTTCTTTTATTAAAAATAGTGGATTAAATCATTAATGTGTAAGAAGAATTGTGGTAAATCTTCAACAAACAAACATATGTATTACAATCCAAAAGTATCAAGTACATCAACCGATATGAATCAATCATTTAAAATTGCTTATGGTGTAGGAGGTGTAAGTGGAACGATGTATCAAGATAGTGTTACCGTTTCTGGTTTTTCAGTTAAGAATCAAGCTTTTGCTTCTTGTGATATGCTTTCTGAAGATTGGATTAATGATCCTGCTGATGGAGTTCTGGGATTAGGTCAGTGAAACTACAAAAAATTATTTGGTTCTTTTTTTATGTTTTGAAAAACAGTCTTTCTCATTAATTTGGTTTACTTGATTTGATTTTTTTTAGCTTTTGAAAGTATTGCTACTAGTCATGCTAAACCTTGGTTTTATAATGCAATGTCTCAAAACCCTAGTTTATCATCACCAGAAAGTAAGATGTTCTCATTCGCAATGGGAAGGTAAGTTCTCATTCACCAAATCATTTGGAATCTTTTCTCAACAAGCTCAACAATTGATAATTGAAATTCTTTAAATAATTCGATTTGGTTCGTATTTAGATCTGCATCAGGTTCATATGCACAATCCGAATTATATATAGGAGGACAAAACCCCAGCAAGTTCAAAGGTTCATTCCAATACGCACCTTTAATTTCACAAACCTATTGGCAAATCAAACTTGAAAATCTATACTGTAACAATGGAAAGAATCTTAAAACTAAAGTTCCTATCACATCTACTACGGCTATTATTGATTCGGGTACGACTTATATTGCGGCTCCTTCTGATCAAGCTAAAGCTTTTTGGGATACTATTCCTAATTCTTCGACTAAGGCTGGGGATGGGTTTTATACTTTTCCTTGTGGCCAATCTGTTAGGATGACTTTTGATTTTGGGAATGGATTGGAACTTTTGGTTAATGATCTGGATATGAATGTAAGTTTGATGTTTTATTTAAAGTGGTTCGAATTGTTTGTTTCTGAAGTTGATGTGGTTTTGTTGCTTTGAAACTTTGTAGTTGGGAAAGGTTTCTCCTGGAAGTAGTCGTTGTGTTGGAGCTGTCTTTAGTGGTGAAACAGGTGGTGATTGGATACTTGGTAAGACTTAAAATCTATTGAATCTTTTTCGTCTGAAGTAATTAATTGATTTCTTTTATCATTGCGGTTTGATTAGGGATCTCTTTCATGAAAAGTTATTACACCACTTTTGACGTAAGTCATCTTTCTGTTGAATCTTCTCTCTTGCATCTTGTTTGTTTTGGGGAGTTTTTTCTGACTTTTTTTTTTCTTTATACACAAAACCAAAACTAGTTTGCAAACTCTAGAATAGGTTTCGCATTACCAAGTTATCATTAAACAAACCAACCTTGAATTTTACATTTCCTTGAAAAAACAACCTTGTTTAAGACTTTTTTATTTGGCTTCCTTTCTTTTTTTGTTTTGTTAAAATTAACTTCAGCCCTTCCTTTTTATTATTATTATTATTATTCCGTATTACCTTATTCGTCAATTTCTGTCTTTTCTTTTACAGTTTGTAGAAAAGGAAAAAAATCATCTTTTTTTTCGTTCTTTCTTTTTTGCTTCATTTGAATGATTAAAACTTATGTATTATTTCAATTTGGAGGTGAAGAAGAAGAAGCAGAAGGAAAGCTTTTATAAGGTTGTTTTACACTTGGATCTGATGAATTAAAGAAACGTGTTTTGAGCCTCCAATCAGACACCCAAACTCAAGTCCCTCTTGAGCACCGGAGCCTGCTCAAGAGGGACTTAGTTAAGTTTGTCGTTTACCTTTTTGATGAGTTAGACGTTAAGTAGGCTTCTTCATCATTTCCCGCATTTTTTGTCCTGCCAACTAGACAAAGGCTCTTGATTGTCAAAAGAACTCTCTGATGCAGAATTGAAAAGTCTTCCTGGCTCATAATATCTACTTCTAACCCTTGTGCACTCGACATATCAACACAGTCTATCCTGGAAAGTCTACAAAAGAAATTGTGCGTTGTAAATCATGCAAAAAGTAAGGAGTTTCAAGTCAAAGGTTTTTACTTATTTTTACGATGTACCACAACTTGCCCCGAGCTGTACAGTCATTTAAGAAAAGCTTGCAACAAATTTTCCCGCCAAGCGCTCCAGTTTTGCGGGCAAAATTGAGCAGGCTTTTCTTGAATGACTGTAAAATATGCGTAATTTTTTAAAGCGGGACACCTTTTCATATTTTGTGAAGTGCTGATATGTGTCGTGTAGTGAAGAAAGACAAATCATTTAGCCGACTGATCCGATCTTGACGGTTTTCATCGATCGAGTTCGCTTTAATTTTATCGCCATCATCACAATTGCCATATCATCAATCTGATGTTAATAAATTTGGTCTCATCGCTATCGAAAGGCTTACGATGCAAGTGTTGCGCACAAGCATGACTTCCCTAGTCTCGTAACTGAAGTCTTAAGACGAGTGCGCTTCATCTCTTTACATTTCCCAATGTTACTATCGACGTATTCACGCAACCTCAGTGATAAATAGTCACCATACTCTCGATCGCCGGCGGGGATACATGCCCGAGGCTTGTCTACGTGCCCGTCGACGTCGTTGGACCCCCGCAAATCGCTTTACAGTGTATCAAAATTGATAATTAGACGATCATCCTCAACACTTCACTACAATCGCTGTACAATCACATTCACAACCAATCCTCGGATGAAAGAGGTTTTCCTATGATTGTGAAAGGATATAGACTGATAAAATGAATGATAAACTGCTGATGATTCAAAAAGGATTTGTCAGAATCTCAACTATCCTATCAAAAACTTTTCAATCTCATCTTCATCGATTTCTTACTCGTACTCCATTGGATACCTCATCCATAGATTTAATGTATCCTTCAACTCCTTCTAATTCACGACCAATTAATAAATCAACCCTAGGTCTACCTCCACTCATTACCGCAGTTCGGCCTGTACCACATCACAAGCTCTCGAGGAGTTTGTCTTTAGCTCTTGAAATGACGCCCCGGCATCCTTACCAGGAACACAATGCCAGTGTTGATAATACTAATAATAATACTAATAACACTAATACTAATGCCAACACCAATAATGATAATATTGGTACTGCTTGTATTCACGATTATGATGATGATGATGATAACCATGATAACAATCTCAAAACTTATTCCAATGAAATCCCAACTCCTTTTAAACGGAAACGTCAAGACCTATCAGGTTTGGTCACTTCTCCTACCTCGATTAATTTTCAGAACACACAACTGCCTTCAAGTTCAGAGTGGAGCTCTACTTCGACCCATTCGAACCGCTTCAACTCTTATCCAGAATTCATGGAATCACATAGGCGTAGGAATGCGAGCCTAAGTGTTCTTGAATCTAAAACTCTTTCAACATTTCCATCAAGTCCATTCCAACACCAATACTCAAGTTTACCTCAACATAATTTCTCACCAGTCAGAAAGACATCAGATGGTTCATCACTATATCCTTTTTCAGATACAGATTCACATGCTGCACCTTCACCACCATCAACTTCTACTACCCATACCACCAATACTCCTTGGCAAAGCCATCAGTCCCCAGTTCATCTAGGTATTCCTCTCGCCATGGCTTTACCTAGTCTACCAGCCATACCATCAACAGAATTTAATCCGTACACTACTGGCGTACACCCGCAACCTACAAGTAGCTGTCCGGATACACCATGGTCATCGATCCCATTCGAATCTCCACACCAAACTCTCTTTGAGAACAGTCAAACTCAAAGTAAAGTTAATAACGAGAGATCTTCTGACTTGAAAGTTAGTCATAAGCTTGCAGAAAGAAAAAGAAGAAAAGAGATGAAAGAATTATTTGATGAGCTTAGGTTAGCTATCCCTTCTGATGGATTAATTGGTGACAAGAATCCCAAAATATCAAAATGGGAAACTTTATCTAGAGGTAATTTTTCATTTCATTTGAATGGTAGATATTCATTTTCAAGAAAAAATAAATAAAACCATAAATTGATGATTTCTTCTTTTGATTAGCTGTTGATTTTTTATATCAAGTTCAAAATGAAAATAAGATTTTGAGAGAAGAAAATAAGAGAATGAAAGGCATGCTCTCAATTTCCATTCAAAGAAATTCTTCATCTTCTAATCCTATTCCATGTGGTCTTGTTGCTTCTCAATGAACATTAACAACAACATGTAAGTATCCACCAAGGATCTGTGATCCAAATGGAATAAATTCTTCCCTGGATCAAACAAATCATTTCGGTTGATCTCATATCAAGATTAGACATCAATCAAACGGACTTTATTCTCTAGATCTTGTTGTTGGGGTTGACTCATTCTCCACAGTCACATAACATCAGATTATGCAGGCTTTGATTAACCAAGTTCATTGTCTTCACTTTAGGTTTTTGCTCAATTTAAATTCATTCACTAGAATTTCTATTTTCTGATTGAGTTCCCTACAATGTTGATCTTGGCGATGTGATTCCATTAAGTATCTTTTGATTGATTTGTAGGGTGAAGGATTTGTTTTGAGAGCATTAGTTTTGGACAATGTAAAATGTACTTTGTGGGTTTTGTTTTTATTCAATTTTACTTGTATTGATAAAGGTTGATCTGGTATCAAGCTTTGAAATATAATTTCTTTTGGACTATATTCAACTTCTTGGACTCGTTATCGTTCATTTTGACATTTTCCCTAGCGGGTAGGGAGGATTGGTCATACTGATCTTTTTTTCATGAGTTTGACAACACTTTAAACGCGGGTCACTTTAGGTGATAAAGCATCACGGCAAATAAATGTTTCATGTTAGACAAGTTATAAACATTCCAATCGCAACAAAAGTAATGATCAAGGTTTACAAAATAAATGAATCCCCTAAAAAAATGGGTTTGATTTCGAATTCCATTCCAATCTTCTCTTCTTTTTTTCAGTTTAAATGAAATAGATCAAAATCCTAAACCAGCTTCAAAACTTATACCAAACTTTAACCAAATTCGAGCATCAAATCCAACTTGCTTTTGTAATAAAGAATTCATATTTATACCACAACGAGAGAAATATGAATTCATCATTTGAAATTGTCTTGAGTATCTTAACATAAGTGCTATATAAAGGAAATTAGGAGAATGAAAGTATGTCAATTTCATTTCTTTGATTAAGATAATCTTTTTGAAAGGAAATGAAAGATTTACGTTGACAAGCCATGATCATCATTGGGTAATCAGATACTGTTCGGATCAATAATTGAAATTGCATTAAAAGTTCTGTGTATCTTGAAGCACAAGAAACCTAAGGAAAGAAAACCAAACATTAAACTTTTGTCGACATTTCTAATTGATCATTCATCTGAAACTTACAGCAGCTTGACGAGATAAAACAAGGGAGATCACGAAATTTTTGCTTAATCGATTCATAGCAGTATGTATTTCATTAAAAGCACCTAAAACACTTGCAACTGATCCTTGTCGACAGGCAGTTTGAATAGTAGCATTGTAGTTGGTTATAGTAGAGAAAGTAACCTCAAAACTTTGAGTGATCTCGACGCTATACCCAGATTCGATGCTAAATCCAGATTCAGCTTGTATAGTTTGCTTATCCGTCAAAGTCGCTGTGGTAGTGGGAATGCTCTTCCCAGTGCTAGAGGCGAAGACTATTGAGAGACACTCAGAAAAATAAGATTGTAAGTTATTGAAAAAGGAGCTATCATTGGGGGAAGAGAGGATGAAGAGGCGAGGAAACATATATACCGATGGCCAAGACAAGCAAGAAAAGGTCAAAGGATCTCATGATGGCACTCAGAGGAGCAGTATGGCGGTAAGAGTTTCAGGTCCCAGATGAGTAGAAGTAATGATTGAAATTATTGTTCGGGATGAAGTTATTCCTCAGCAAGACCTCAGCTTAAATACTTGGAAAGATGAATCACGTCCACCGGAGATCCGGAATGACTTGATAACATCATCTCTACCTATCCGATGTGCAATGCACTGCCATACTCACTCAAATATATCTCAGAATTGTTTTCACAGCTTATTGGCGAGTTTTTCTGAAGATGAGACTAAAATCAAATAACGGGATGGTTAATCTATGACCAAGATATGTTTCTAGTTCGATATTGAATCTTTTAACACGATGTGATAGTTAGAGATGACCCAGATGACCCGGATTGAAGTCGATCAGGCAGTGAGCCTCCACACTTAGATACGCATGCATACACACATCATGAGCCTACATGACATTAATGCAGGTCGAGATGCCAAGGCCAAGTATCGGAATAGTCAGATCCGAAAGCTGCGAAGCGCTTCTTGACTGATGGGTGCGGAAGCAAGCTATCCCTTTATAAACCGGCGAGTTTGCTTTGCGCTGAAGCCGTAGATTAATTTAGCTTGCACAGACTTCCACGCATACCTCAGCTGCAAGAACAACCGAGGTTGTTTCGTCAAAGGTGGCCGAAAGTTGAACGGTAGGTGCAGGGAAAGTTTACTTCATGTGAAACTACCTCCCTGCGTTTCATCATGAGTGTACGTTGTTGGAAATCAGGATGCGAGAGGGACTTTGTCTTGGAAGCTCTACTGATGGGCTTCATGCGAGGGCTCAGCGTCTTATACAGGAAACAGGTAGAGCATTGGACCTTTAAATCACTATGTACCACTTGGAAGACATCTCGATGAGAAGAAGTGCAATTTCCACCATTCTGCTAGTCACGAGCGAGAATGAAAGGTTCCAACATCATGATAAGACAAAAGGAAACAAACTGATATCCATCTTCATATGGCGTTGATGTGTCCCGGTGATGTTGCATTGCCGGTGTTGGATAATATTTTAAGAGCCTTTGAAGGCCTTTGATCAATAGAACTAAACTCATGGGTTTATTTCAGTTCTCAGATCTTCTTATCCTTCAGCCACCCCACAATACCACTCAACATACCTACTGAACAAAGGAAGTAGAGTTGAAGAGAGGTGTCGCCCACCGGCTGTGCGACCACCAAAGTGCATTAGACCACGTAAATAGACCACAACGGTCCAATTCCAATTTCAGAAGTAACTTCCCCACATGTTCCCGTGGTCCCCATGTACAACACGATGTCTTTCAAAACCCACCTCAATATATTTGTGATGTACATCACACTGTCATTCCTTATGGAAATCAACTCGGTCAGCGGCCTAGACTGTCCCGCTGGATTCAATAAGGGGGACCCAGCCGGTGAATCCTTTTTGATATAGACTGTCGTTGTCATCTGTTCTGATCCTTTCTACTTTTCACACAGCTTGTGCGCAGACTATTGCAGGGTATGGAACCTACAATTGTCCATATGCGCGATGTGGCCATGCTGGTGAAGTCCTCCAAAACCTCTTTATTTCACACTCATGATATTTACAACAATTTCTTCTGTGGATGTGATCACCAAAGGACATAAGTGGATATGGATGTACAATTGTGTGCTTTATGGTTCCGATCAGACCGGAGTAAGTAACCAACAATGCGAGGAGTATAATTATCTCAGTGACGGTATTTTCAGTCAGTAGATGATTCTCTACCTTTTCATTCTTCATACTTCAATTGATCAAAACCTTTGCTGAAATCAACTCCATGAATGTGAACTTTTTTTGATCAACATTTGTTTAGCTTGTTGGAACCATCACGGTATCCTTTATGCGTGCCCCCATAAGGTGACTGACACATCAATATGTAAGCCAACGTTTTGTGATCATGAAGAAGCTCAGAAAATATGCCATTGATGTCATCCGTCTTTGCTTTTGACTCGGTAGCTTGTGAAGGTTGCAGCTTAAACTAAGGGCCTCGCGCGGCCACAGGTTTATCACTATTAGTATTATTGCGAGTTATTGATGTAAACCCTTGGTCTTTTGAGACATCCAATATGATAAAAGAGCCTTTTGATGTCTTGGTGATCCAATTTCATAACAAGTCTTACGTATTACTCCAAAGGACTAAACAAGACATTGGTGATTTTTTTTATTGTTGAATAAGAAGTGTACCAAATTTGTACATTTTCCGGTTGTCAGAAGTCCAAGTCATATTGAAGTTTATTGATACTTCTGCACCGCCTTCCAAAGCTATTGTGACTCCATGAAATTATGCCCATGCAAAAGTATTCCAAGAATTTTATCAGAATATGGAAAATTGAAGGAAAAATATAACAATTTGTGTTTTTACTTTTTGTAAAATTGATGAACTTGCATCCTATATTCAGACAGAAATTGACATACAAGAAATTGACATACAATATGCCAAATCTCTGCACCACAATTAGTTTGAGAATGATTTTTGGTGCTCTCAGTTCAACCACATTCAAACTCATCTTCACCTGATTGACTTGAAAATTGTGAGTAGTCAGTCATAAACTTGGCTTGCAGCAGAAAGTTGTGAAGACTTTCAACAAAACCAAATCAAATACATGAGGATGTTTTATTTACATTCAGCTTGAGAATATTGTTGGTACAAGCATGGCATTTTTGTGCTATGCATAATATGAGACATTGAGGTAAGCCCATAGAGTCAATTTGTCATTAAAAGATATTTAAATTGTTTGAGTGCTGTTCAAACATGGATCTATTGTATTTGGAGCATGGAATGTTGAGATGATGAATTGAAAAAGTTTTCTGATGTGATTTCCAATGTATACATACAATCTTCCAACATTTGGTGTACGGCATATTGAGGTGCGGTGGCCCTGGGGCAAAACCACTGCCACTCGTTTCTGTAACCCATGATTTTGTGTTTGATGTTTTGTGATTTGTACAAATTTTCAATCTGTATGTGAAAGACCAATACAGACTACAGTTATGACAATCAACAATAAACACATATTAATTGATTTCAAGCACATATTGATGATCAATACTAATCTATTGATGATTGATAACAATCACCTTTGCTTTACAATTGGAGGTGATGCCAACAGTTTTTATTCTTGCTGGCAATGTTTAATAGCAAGTTCTTTTTTAATTACAAGCTAAAAACATTTGGTCATTTGGAACATCCAAACCATTTAATTCTAAATAGCAGTGGATCAAATTAAACCACTGTCTAATCAGGACTGCTGGGTGCTATTTAGGGGGTACACAAATAAAACCAGGACTTTTAGAAACACAAGCGTGCAAGGGCTAGCTAGCCAGGGATTAGGATCCCTCCTGATGTGCGGCTTATCTTGCTTCCACATTTTTATTAAAAATAAAGAACTCTTCTGAATCATAATAAACCCATTCACCCAGTCAAGAGCAACTGTCTTCCTGGGAGCAGGACACTGCTGGAAGGAATCTTCTATCCTTCCGGTAAGGTGCTAGGTTTCTATGCAAAATTGCTGCTCTTGCTCTTAGCAATCCTGTGCCAGCCCACACCACAGCATTTAACATACCTTAGATCCAAGACTTAGCTCTCTATACTCAAGGTGCCCCCCGGAGACAGATATCCGTTGGTGCATCTGTCAGATACGGATGTTGAATAGGGGCTTGGAGCTATCCGGTGGCCGGATAATCCGGCCAGTCCGGTTGTTGGATGGAGGAGCAGAAAAAATAGTGTTCTGCCAGATATCTGGTGGTTATTTCATCATTTGGCAGGCTTGGTTTCTTAGGATGTAGATGACAAAAGAATAGAATAAAGGAGGGGGGGATGAGAAAATAAATACTCTTCTTCTTCACCCTCAAGTTCAATAACAGCAGGAAGTTTCAAAGGTCCAAAAATTTGTTGCCAATCTTTTACACATAAAAGAGTCTTAACATGTAGACTTGAGAGGTTACTAAGCTGAGGCCCCAAGATTCTTTTTGTCTGGTTGAATTGCCCCTCTGACGGGAAGCTAGTTGCCGGGATTGCCAGAAACGCCATCGCCATGTTAGCCAAACCAGGAGAGATGGCTACTCAATCTTTCCAAAAGTTCAATACATGTTGGTCACAGTTTTTGAGCTTATCCCCAAGGTATTGAGTGATCTCAGTTTGAATTGAATGCATTTGCAAATTGTCTTGGGTGTCAAAAATTGCATCTTCAAAATATTGAGGAGTAGACGTCGCCGCAGTTGATAATTTTTTGCCAGTAATCAATGTTGGAATTGGTGCATTGGTTTCAAATTGGATGGCTTCTAGTTCAAACATTGACCTAAAATCCAAAATGTTGATGTGATACTTGGAAAAGATTGTTGCACGTTCCTTTTTCAAAGCAAATGATGATCAGTACAAAGTTAAGTCAGAAAAGGTAGAAATGAACTCACTTGAAAATAATTCAACTTGAGACGTGGATCCAGGATGGTGGCACATACCGGTGCAGGTTTGGCAAGTACTTTCTTGAAGTAATCTTCAAGTTTAGCTATTGTCTTGTTTGCAGCAGTTTGTAATTGATCAAAATCGTGTTTGCCAATCACCTATGTGTACAGTCATTCAGATTAGCAAATTGGAAAGTAAAGTACACGTGAGTTTAAAACAAAATACTTACGTCTTTGAGTCCTTGTAAGACTGTGATATAGATTGGAACTATTTGATGCATTGTTGGGAACTTTGATTTACAAAGTATCTTGGTGGCTTCACTGAGTGGTTCCAAGAAATCACACATCTGTTTGACGTATTTCCACTCAGTAGGTGACAGAGCAGACTTTTGAGAATCTTGACCCTTGCAGAACTTGTCACATGAGTCTTGGAGTCGCAGAAGTCTTTGAAACATATGAAAAGAAGAGTTCCATCTTGTTGGAACATTAAAAATCAGTCAATTTGCGGTGTTAGTAGGATATCTTTGAACTGGCTCCACGTGGTCAATAGTTGGATCTTTTGACATGTAGACAACAGCCTCATTCTTGGCAGCCAGTCTTTCAGCAGCCTCTTTCTCCACAGCAGTAAGAGGGGTGGCTGCACCCAAAGTGTTAGTAGCAGGGGTCGAATCACTAGCAGTGTTGGTGGAATTGTTGGTGGAAGCTGCAGAAGCCATTGCAAGAGCCAAGTCGCGTCTCATATTGACAATTTCACCAAATACCTTTAAGCCCTCTTTGGCAGAGAGGTTGATCACATGAGCTACACACCCAGGAACCTGGGTCTTATGATCAAAGTCTTTCCTTCTGTCGATCCAATGAGTTGACCAATTGCCGCGTTTGTACTAATGTTGTCCGCAGTCATTGCGCTCACCTTGCTCAATAGATCGTACTTTTTCAAGTAGTTGAGGATGATGCTAGCAAAGTTGTTTGCATCATGTGCACCTGGAAGATCACATCAGTCATGTTGAGATATTTCATTAAAAAGCGATGAAAACGTACCTTTGATTTCAGCAATACCTAGAGTAAGATCCATGAGTTCCCAATTGTTATTGATAAATTGACCAGTGAGAGACATAAATGGGACATTGTTCGGCGACGTCCAAGCATCTTGAGTGATTGCAATCAATTTGCAAGGTGCAAAGTAAAGCTTCTTGATGAAATCCTGTAGTGATAATAAATCTGGCGCATATGATTGGCGGTGGCCGTGCGTTTGACAAGCATACCAGTGTAAGGGTATACCTTACAGGTAGATCTCAGTGCTGTAGTCATGGGGTATGGGTTTAGACATCAAGAGCGTAGTCATCTTAGTTGCCCTGGCTCCTGAGTGAATCTTCTCCTTAAGGAGACTCTCCTACTCGGAGCCAGGTAAGCACATCATTCAGTTGTCTTTCATATCTTGTCTTGTGTGTGTTTGGGTTAGTGTAGTAGCTGATTAGAAGGAGACTCTCCTACTCGGAGCCAGCTGTTTTGGAATATAGAGACATTATATTGGTGATTTTGAGCTTACAAGCTTATTCAAATTCTCCGGTGAAGGTTCTGTCTATAGAACCTTACAACCGGCTGTGTGAGGGTTACATAGTTGCAGGAGGTTTTGAAATGATGGTCTTTCAACAATCAAAAACAGGAGATCACTATCGGCTATAAAATAACACACATGTGTCTTGAGGGTAGGGAGGTTGAGTTTGTTCTATCAGAATGTATTGTCAATTTGTGTGAGCTATCAAATTTTGATAATGAAATCATTACATAAAAGGACTCACCATATGACCCGTTTTGTTCTTGTTGAAAGCTCCAATGATGGTCCCTTGATCAAGTAAATTGCCATCACGCACATAATCTTTGATTTCAAGGTGGTTCTTCATGGACAATGTACTACAGTTGCTATCACCAAGACAGTACCACGCGCCCGCCCGCAAAAGTTGAAATTTACCGACCCGAGCCATCCCACCTGCCCCGAGGGGTTATCAAGGGCAGAAAGGTCATTTATGGGGTAATAGAGGGTGGCTTATGCGGTGAATGACTTTTCAAGTCAATGTGGCCAGCAGTTTTTTTTTTAAAAAAAAATATTCCCATACATTTCGGACATATGGGTTTATAGCATACTTATGGGTTTATAGTATGGGTTTAGGGCGTACTTATGGGCTGGTGATATGGGTTTAGGTGGTACATATGGGTCTAGGAGGCCTCTAATTGGCTCCTCTTGAGCGCTCAAGCTGAGCCCTGTTAGTCAACAATCTTGTATATTGATATCAATTGCATTTAATTGCAGCACATCACAGATAAAGAGCATTGGCACAACAAAGAGAGAATATATCAAGAGCAGAAAAAAAAACATTCTATGTGTGTTGTAAGAGGTCTGTAAGAGGTCAAAGACTTCTTTTCTTTGTGTATGATATATCAATTGGGTTCAACATGCACCTTGTACTGTATTTAACACAATCAGAGAAAACAATAAAATGAAAAGAAATCACAAACTTTCACCTTGGTTTTGGTGACCAGGTTGACAAATAAACTCGGAAGTCATTGCTGCTTTTTGAGGAACACATTGATGAGATGAATATTGTTTATTGTTGGCCAACGAGTTGGCTTGAGTGCCTGTGAAACCTTGGCTATAACAAGAACAAAGAATAGGTATTGATGAAAACAAAAGAATCAAACAAATAAAAACTTACCAATACACATCCATTTGCCGATCAATCTTTCAAAAATACTTTTGTATTGTTGTGACGGGACATGATTGCCGAACCTTTTCAAAGAGAGCCTTTGAGTCCTTGAAAGACTTACATAGATGGCTACTCTTTCAAAACTCTGTTGAATGAGATACATACATAGTCAGTTGACGAAGTGAGAGAGATGGCTATGTAAAGACACTTACAATGTTTAATAAATGACCAATATATCTCGATTGGGTTAAGCTCACAATGGAATTTAGGAAGGAAAAGACATATATGACCCGCATCTTCTATGATGGTCTGAAGCAAGGGCTTCTCGTTTGCAAATTTGGATTGGAGGCTTAGAATCTTGGAAGCACAACACGCCAGATCTTCATCTTCAAAAGTGAGAGGGATTATGTCTCCTCTGGTTTCATAAGCTTCCTGGGCTTCTTTCTCTCGCCTCAATCGACCCTCACAAGCAATTTGCTCACGCTTTGTTGCCAACATTTGACAATCCGCACACTGAAAGACGGGCTTGTGATTTGCTGCCTTTGACTTCGACACAAATTATTCCCACAAACCTCGCTCTGCAAGAACGCATCACACACCCTTAGACTTCCCAGGAAACTGAGGATGATCTGGAGGATACACCATCGACTGTGGCTGCCCTTGAAGTTTGGTTGGAATCCTAGGATCTTCAGTTGGAATAAAGGTATCACGTAAGGATTCCTTCTTTCCCCCTGGGCCAAATTTCATGTGCGAGACTCGAAGAGCTGATGGGCCGTAAGACGCATGTGCAGATGAGCAATCAAAGATGAAAACTCCCTGAGAATCAGGGAAAAGGTGATTGAAAATAGGAAGTGCTCGTGTTTGGACCTGTTCAATGAGTTGAGAACAGTCCCACCACTTGTCACCAGTAGATCCAGGATAGGTCACCACTGCAGCGTCACTAAAGGTTGGTCGAGGACGAGACCCAGCTTTGAGTTTGTCTTCAGGTGTGATAACTAACCAGCCAGTACTACTCGCTTCAATGATCCAATCTGAGTCGTGTATTAGACGGCCTTGGCTCTTCTTTCGTAATTCAGTGGTATCTTCGGAAATCCAGGCCAGACGAGGTCGTTCATTTGCGTGTACGGTTGACTCGTTGTGGAATAGAAAGACTGTTTCTTTCTGGCCATTCAACTTTCCGGGATCGACACGGATAGACTGATCAAGCTGGTCTCCAACAAACTCCCTTGACCGCTCTCGAAGTTCGGCGAAACATTCAAGGTATTTCTGACAATATTGAACAACATCAGGCCATTCATGGCCATCATGATACAGCCCCTTGCTGCACTCTCGAGCTTGGAATCCTAAGTTACGAAGCCATCAATAACACGTAACCAGAGAGATTTTCTGATTGTAGCCTTATTCCTGCAGAACCACGTTATTTGCATGTTCACATAGGAGAGGTGGTGATAGCTATCAAAAAAAAAGCAAGAAAAAAATCAGAAAGATGCTGATTGTAATTGATAATAAAATACGAGTTTGGTGACTTACTTCTCCAGGCTTCTTAGCAACTGCCCAAGACTTAAGGGCATCAAACACTTGCTTGTCCTTAAGAATTGAGGCATGGGATGAATGACAGCCACACTGGCTGAGTTTCAGCTCCTTGAACTTGAGTAGGTGGACTGCTTGTTCGCAGATCGCCTTTGCTCGACCAATGCCACTTGTGGCTTTCGACTTTGAAGTATCGTGACGGACAGAAGAAGAAGCGGTGAGAAATGAAGCGGTGACAGCTGGAGAAGGCAAGCCGTTTATTGTAAGCTCAAGTTGTCTGATGTGATATTCTCAAAGGTCACTGATCATCTGATTGGTTTTCGGATCTTGCTGATGATTGTTTGAAACATAGTCGATGGCTGAGTTCAACTCATCGAAGTATCCTTGAGCATCCTCCTTGAGTTTATTAGTGAGTGGTTTAGTTGCAGGCCGTGATGCACGGTATTGATTGACACACTGGTCAATCCATATGTCCTGGGCTGCAGCTAGATTGGTGTTGAAAGGAATCAGTGGATTGATTTGATCAGATAAATTGCTGTCAGAGTCATCATCAGTGAGACTCTCTTTCTTGGTGGGAGGATCAGTTTGGTGATCACCATCCTCAACATCAACAGTAGCATCAGAGTGAGTCGAGGACGGCGGAGGAAGAGGTTTTGCTTGATTCATCCAGTTGGACATGATGTGATTGTTCTTTCTGAGTGCTGCCTGTCTTTTTTGCTTACGACTGAATCTGGTTTGTCTTGACCCAATGGCAGGTTTTCCTTTGGCGGTTCCAGGTTGAACTTGAGGCCTCTTGTAACCTTTCATCACAACACCCAATCTAGACTTTTGCTTTTGAAGAGTAGCTTCTGGTGGACATTTTTCAGTAAAGACGGGATAGAAGACATCTTTCACAAATTCATGATCAATTAATTCTTCATCAGATGAGTCGACTATATTGCTTCAAGTGTAATGGTGCATTTCTAGAGGATCTAAATCATCTTCTTCTTGTGCATATTTGATATCAATAGGAAGCCAATAAGGCTCAGTAGGTGGACAATCAGAAGAGGAAAGTGGTAGTTGAGGATCATGTAAAGACATCTGAGCTGTTGTGTGAGATTCTAATTGGAGGAATTCTAATTGGACATTGTTAACTTTTGGCGATGAGTTGAAAACAGGGGAAGAAAGCTTCTCTGGATCAGAAAGGAGATTGATTTTGATGGGGTTTTCAGGGAAATCAAGTGGTAAAGGGGTTTCTGATTGAATTTTGGAGGTCATCGGGGTTGTTATTTTCATGCTTTGGGCGATCCTGTGTGCTTTCCATTGTCTACTTTGAGCACGTGACGCTGTGCTTTTCTTGGGCATTGTTTGGAGTGGGTGTTAAGGTGATATAAGGCTGTTGGATTGATATGGTTGAGGTGGAGAAGGCCTTGGTGGCATAAACTACAGATGCACATGCGAAAAAAAAGGCCCACACATTGCTGGTCACGAATCCTCAACATTTCGGACCAGGGCCGGGGCCGGGGCCAAACCGGATCAGGCTGTGGTACTGTCTTGGTGATAGCAACTGTACCTCTCACCATGTCTGTTTTGAGGTAGCATGTCGATGTGCTTGCACCAATCAATTTCCATTGAGGTTGGATATAACCTACAAACAGGTCTGAGAGCTAAGCATACAATTGCCTTTGTCAAGAGGTTCAGACAGCAAGAGTGTTAAATGGGCCCCTTTGTTCATAGTTCCATTGACAAATGGTACATTTTTGATTGTCTATTATTATTAACAAAAGGATTTGCATTTTCTAGAGACAAATTGAATAAAGATCCGTTCAAATTTATTACACAGCTCTCCGTGTGAGCACATCGACGTGCTCATGGGGGACGTACATGGTGTCTACTACTAGGATCACGAGACAAATCCTCCCCACATTCTTTTCCATCGGCCATTACAAATATACACTTGTTTTTTTGTGAATTGGTTAGCTTGACAAAATCTTCCAAACCCAGCTGATACGAGCAGTTGGAGTTGAAGAAATATCACCGAGATTGGAGTTTTTGGTTTGGGAGGCGGTGTCAGTGGAAATATCAGGGGCTGAAGACATATTGATTGAGCAATTTGAGTTTAATTCAACAATGATTGAGCGGTGATGATCCAGATTCCAAAGTTCAATATTGTATTATTGATTCAACAACAATGATGTATGTACGGAGTGAGGAATCCAGATGATATTTTATTAGGTCAAAATTCAGTTTTTTTGACCCGGACCAGTCAAAAAAGCCCTGGGTCTGGGTTCAATTCCTGGCAATGGTGATTCTTTTGGCCTGATTGTTGGATATCCGTCAGATACTTGGTCTGGTTATCGGCTCTGACGATTCTGACGGATAAGAGCTGGTCTTTTTTCTAAAGTATCCGCCAGTTCAGTTGGCAAAGTGGGCTTATCCCACCGGATAGTTGCCAGGTGGCACCTTGACTCTATACCTCTCTCTCCCCAACACTACCTCAATCTGACTCCTTGAGGATCTTTGACTGATCACTTGTCATTGTCTCTTTGGAGTCAGTCAGTCTGTAATTAAAACATGTACTTTGATTCTAGAAAGCTTCCCACCACTTGTGTGGTGTAGACCTTCCAACTCGCACCTTATAAAGGTATATAATAAATTCCTAAAACTTCCTTCCTTCCTCTCCTTCAGTGAGGACGCTCAAACTCCTTACAGTTACTTCCTTCATGGATATATCTTGCATTGTGTCCCTTGAGCAAGTGGCAAATATCTTGGGTTCTGAAAACTGTTGTGCACATTGGGGTGAATCTCTTATATATAGCTATGAAGAAGAATATGTGTGACAAGGGAGTATAGTAAATTGACCCTTGACAACCCATTACAACAAATAATTCATCTCCTGCCATCTGCTTCCAACAGATATTTGATCACAGAGGTAGCAAAAACCTTGAAGTTGTTTTGCATGCACTTTCACACCACGCATGTTATGGTAGAAAAATCAAGTCATTTTTTACCAAATTGAGCGCCACAGTCGCAAGTTTTGGGTATAGGGTCGTTTGATCAACACCAAGTCTGACACTCCTTCTCAGCACGACTCATATCTATGTCAACATAAACCAATGCTTCATCAGCTGATATGATTCCTTTTTCGCTCTTGGGATTCTTGATCATGGCACCAAAAGATTGATTGACTGATACAAAGATCACAAAGATGGTGGCAATGATGCTGAGATTCATGATGAGATTTCTAATTGGTTGAGCAAGGCTTAGTAATGTAATATTGTGGCAAATTTTAGGGTAATTATCTCAAAACTCACCAGAATGCTAGAACAACAGGGTTTGGGAAATTGTGTGCGCGGGCAAAAACGGATAGTGTATAAACCTGTCAAAAGGGCAAAGAAAGGGACCATAAAGTATGAGCTCAGTCTGTTTATAAACAATATCTCCAAAATTGGCTGACAAAAATTGGTGAGAAACATACCCAGACAAGTGTGCAGGTTAGACAAATCACTCGATGAGATGATTGGATTGGATGGCAAATCATCATCAAAGTAGGCCACTTTTATATCCGTTGATGACTGCCTGGGTCGATGTCTGTCCGACTCTTCCCGGTCATCAGGTTCTGGAACATGATGCTACGTATGCTAGCATCGCCTTGTGCAGATTCAGATTGTGATTGCTTTCAACTGTGGACATTGTCGTGTTTTGGAAGGTGGAGAAGCTAGTTGTGGCCATATATGTTGATCTTCCTTTGAATTTTTGGTCTGCGCTTTCAGCACATAAAACGGCTATTGTCAACCATGTTTTGCATCACGGAGAAGCTGAGTGGAAAACCGAGCGTGATGATGATCTAAAGAATGACAATCGAGCAAGTCAGTTTAATTTTTGTAACAAGCATCAACATGTATGTAATACAACATCAGGCTGGATAACGTGATTTGCTGAGAGGTGAGAGAAATGAGGTGGAGACAACAGGCGGAGCCGAATGATATATAAGCGAGTGGTTGATATACAGGGATGGGTATCACGCAGCCCCTTATCGGAAACACAGAGTGGTGTATGAAGCATTTCTTTTGATCTTTCCCGCTCCGCTCAAATTGCGTAAGTCTTTTGGTGTTTGAGGTTTCTATTGGTTGATATCAACAGTGTGAGTGTCAGTGAAGACAGAAGGAAGCCAGAGGAAGTCCTCACCGCCGCTACAGAAACCAAATGGTCACATAAGTGTATCGATCCATGGTAAATGAGAGAGAAAAGAAAAGAAACGGAGAAAAAGAAACGGAGAAAAAGAAAAAAAGAGAACTGATTTCAATAATTCATGTTTGTCTGGATTTCTTTTTATTTGCCTCTTCTGTGTATGTTCTTAAATTTTTATATCTTCCATTTTCTAAACAATATTTTGCAAATAATGTGAATCCTTGTGTATCTGAGATTGTCTTTGTTGATGTTGTGTCGATTTTCAATCTTTGTTGGTTTAATTCGTCTGTCTACAGACTTCGCATTTACAGTCGTTCTCAGAAATGTTGGAAAAATCCAACATCTCGAGCTGAGGTAGTGGTCCCGAGGAGGTGACTTTTTCATGACATGTGTCACGGAAAAGTCATGGCAGCTGTCGAGTGGAGATCAGTGTCCCTTTCACCAACCTCAACTCCCTTGTGTCCTCTCCATGCCATCCTTCCTCTGATCCTCAACTCGTGTTACAATCCCTTAACCATGAAATCATACGTTTTCACCGTTTTTCTGAAGAGATCAGTCCGTTAGCCTGGCCATTGGCAAGATAGGTGTGTGGTCATCGAGGTATGATGGAAAGTAAACAAATTTTCATCTTGAGATACCTGTCAAAATCAAAGTTTTTGTCAGTGTTTGTATCTGCGTGTCCCTGCTCAGCGCACGGACCCCGAGCTCAGCTCGAGATTTTGCATTTTTCCAACATTTCTGAGAACGACTGTACATATCTGAGTTTTCTTCATTTAGTCTAAATAAGTGAATTGACAATGACCAGTGACGATACGTCGCAAGCCCCCCCTCCGCAGACTCCGGGGGATGCTTCTGCGGTTGGTGGGGCTTATGTCAAGCTAGGCAATCAAATCATTTAGGTTTTATGGGCGATTCAACTCAATTCATCATTCAATCAAGAGAAAAAATAAAACCAGCCTCCGTCTTCTCCTCGTCGTTTCCCCGCCTTGATGATAAATTGCACTTTCCCTACTTGCCCATTAAGTTTGATACGCGAGTACGTATGTATAATATAATGCCCATGTGCAGGCGAGGCACCACGTCGATCAAATTCTGACTCGGGACATCTAAAGTTCGTCTTCCAGAGTTCATTATGTACACGGCAACTCAGGTTTCCACAGATTTGCATGGTCCACTGATATCTGTATAGAACAAAGAAAAATGATGTACGGAAGGTCAAACAGTCTGACACCAACGGCGCGGAGTTCATGTTGGAACGGAGAAATCGTGCAGCCTTGAGTTCATGAAGGTTCATGATTGCCATTTTTAAGTTTGTATCTTTAAGCAGACCTGCATCAGTTCAAATTGGAACTTTAAAAGATTTCAACCTGTGCATAGCCTATAACCTGGGAGGTTCGGCTTTATCTCAAGAGTCCCTTTTTTGCACATATCAACATCTGAAGATATTCAATATCTATTTTACGTAAGTAATTTATTTCAAACGCTGGTTGTGACGCTTTAGAAACTTATCAGTCTCATCTACACACCTCATCTACGTCAAGCACAAGAACTGTATTGAATGGTCCCCCGAGATGTGCTCTTCGCTTAATTTCACAAATCTTGATCCCCTTGGAAAACCACAGCGATCGTCTAAATTGTTCAACGAGCATCAAGACCAACAATACATTGGGAAAAGGTCTGATACGCCTCGTGTGAACTCGTGCATGCATAATAATAAAGTATTAAAAATCGCTCATACCTTCTGTTTGGCCCTCCGTGAAGTGTGAAAACCAGATGATGACTTATCATTTCCGGAATCAGCTTTTCTTGTTAAGACGTGTAGGGATCATCGATATAGTCTTTCCTCAATTTTGCGCCTCCTGATAGTAATCAATTTCTCCACCTTTCTCCCTTGCTCATCTTGTCAAGCAGATCTTACGAACCCAATATCGTGTCTAGATCTTCAACATACCGTCTTACCCAACACGCGACTTGTAGGCAAATCTCTAGGAGTCTACCTCCCGGTATAGCTTGAAGAAACCAAATATATCTTGCAAAAGATCCCCGGATAGGACAACTTCCTTCGTACTCTTCCGGAATGATCTCTCGGCTGATACAATTGATAACTGCATGCTAGTCAGTACTTCTGGTACTCTTTCTCCTGGTCCATCAAAAATTTAACGGATTGGTTCTTTCCAAACATCCCGCTTTGTATGGGAATTATTGACTGTATCAGCCTGGTGCGATGTTCTATATGCGGCAAGACCACATGGTCGGGATGTGGTTTACACGGCGCCGACGTCATGAGCGAGGCGAGTATGGAAGATGCCCTATAGTGAGAACATACTTCAAATTTGGGCTAACTGGCGCATCTCTTTAACCTTCTATTTACATCTCAGGTTCCATTGGGTGATCAATGTAAATGTCCTCGCGCCGAAAAGTGAACCAAGAGTCTTCTTTTTATCAATCTCCCCCAAAAAACCTCTCATGAATGTCCTATCACTCAAGTCTCGAGTCAGTCAACACATCCATATATAAACTTTACGCCCTGTCCGAGATTAAATTGATACCTTGCTAGAAGTTGTACCCTGTTTGTGTCAGAATGTAATACAAGTCGTAATTTCATAATTTCTCAAAAAGATATCCGTATGAACATATAAGAGTAACTGAAGTAACTTACATGATCAATATCAAAATTCACTGATATCAACCGAACAAACAAAATCTGGCGATTTCGATTCCTACGCATCGTTGTCTTTGTCAGGGGTTTGGGGGCGCTCAACCGGTCTTGCTGTCGCTTGTAGCTCACGCCAATCTACACTTTCTGAAGTTGGGTTTTCTGACGCCAATGTGTACGGTGCACGTAGGGAATTACTGCACCCGTGATTGCTGATTTGACCAAAAGCATCGGTAATATAGAGTTTCATTCATGGCTCTTCACCGGATGCTGAGAAAGAAGAATCAAAGTTCATTGAATCGTTGATCACATCTATCATATCTGACATATTTGGATACAACTTCATAGTTGTAAAGTATATCTCGCAGAATTGATTGGTCAATACAATTCGATCAATTTTGACCAAAATATCACCAAAGAAAAGTATCACTCCCAAGTAAACTGAAATCCCGAGTCAAAAAAATATATAAAGACCCTCGCCCACTTGTTGCAAGCCTTTGACCGTTTAGGCACCTTGGTCAGAAATTGGCAGGGACCAAAGGAAAGTTTCGAGGTTTTATTTGTGACAACTTATGACGCCTCCGCAGCTATTCACATGTGCAGTGAAATTTTGGAAACTTCCGGTCCTCATACAACCATTCCATGATATGTTTGACATTGAGAAAAATTAACGAAGTTTTCCACTACCTTCAAGATGATTAAACTTCAAAGAAGTTTACCAATCAAACAATACAGTCTTTGCTGTGTTTGAATCCAGTTAAAAAACTGAAATTCAGAGTTCATCATCTTTTCTCGATGTCCAACATATAGTGGGAGGGTTGTGCATATCTCTACAATGATACGAGGGTATGTTAGAAGTAAGTTACGGATAATCAAAGGTCAGGCAGGGGTGACCCGCTTGAACTCCAGTTCTCGTTTTGTGGGATAACTGCCCAAGCAATCTTTGTGCGTGTTTCCTTGATGCAGGCAGATAATTATTTCATCAGAAAAGATAGATGTTCCTAAAGTCGAGATATGTCCCTAAAGTCAGCTACATAGCTTGAGTTCCTATCACATACGAGTCCCCAGTTTGACTTTAAACTCGCACCACTACATCTCATAGATAACCCAAGAAAAGGTTTGAAGAGTTGAGCTCTACAACGCATCAAATGACCGTAAAGTGAGTGTCACTGAAAATCCAAGAAGCTGCAAAATGGCTAGCTAAAAGTCAAGACACAAGTTCCCACCGGTGAATTCGGCTAAGCAGTAGGAACGGAGAATGAACATTTCAGGTGGATTGAGATTGGACCAGTTACCGTAGGGACATCATAGCTCCCTGAAGAGAAATGTAGATGTGTATGATTGGTCCTTGACTTTTGAAGTTGTAGGATAAGACACAGTCACGCAACAAAGTTCAGAATATCTGAAGTAGGATAGTAATAGCAACATTTTACATTTTTGAACCAGATTTCAAAACGAGTCGTCCATGCCCAATTGTTTTCAAGCGAAAGGGGCCATCGATAGACCGAAAAGACTGTAGATCAAGAGACCGAAAGACCGCAGAGTCTTACTCATCGGGTTTGAGTATCTTTGACGAATGCTTGCGAGGCTTCTTATGAGTGGATTGGGAGGTGACGGACTCCTTTGAAGTCGGAAGTTTAGGGGCTTTTGAAGCTCGCGCTGATATTGATCCATCATCATGTGCGGTTTCTGATTTGCGTTTCTTTTTAGAAGCCTTAAGAGTTGGCTTTTGTTCGGTTGTGGAAAGTGAAACTGATTGAGGTGACTTGGTGATTCGATGTAAGAACGTGACCTCATCAATTATACGACACAGATGGGCCTTGGTGTGATAGGTATTCGCGCCTGCGACGTTTGGAAGCAAGGCATCATCTTTCTGATGAGGAAAAAAGGTAAATCTCATCAGTTCAGATCTAATCGATCGCTTTGAGTAAATTACGTACTAAACATGTGGTTAGTGAGTTAGACACCTCCTGGTAAGTTGCTGCCGGTGTTGCTTTAAGAAGCTCGATACGCAAAGGTGGTGACAAGAGAACATCCATAATGAGGACTCGAGGCGTCAGACGAGGGTCAAGGCAGACTTGAAATTTGCAAGCCAGAGTTTTTCGTACATCAATGATTACATACACACATGTAGCATTCCGTGCACGTGATTGTCTAGGTCCGACGGGCGAGGACGTACTGAGCGGCCCGGTCGGACGCGGTCACATGGGGTGTGAATTGATAAAGGGCTTTGCATGTTCCCGTAACTTGTCCATGAAATATCTCCCAAACTCCCTTTGCTGAGCCTGGACTCTGGAGCCTCTTCAGGTGTGAGCGCGCCTGGAAATTCAAAAGATAGGGGGTCATGACATAAAGAATATCGTGGCTTATCGACAACTTGGATTAACCGGTCTCTTGCAACTCCAAATCCTTTGTTATCGTAATTACAGAAGAAAGAGCAGATTCTACTTCATCAACACACAAATAGACTGAATTGACCAAAGTACGATGCCTTATAGAGAAACAAATCGAAGTAGAAACACTGCATAGCACCCACAAAGTGCAAGAAAACTTGGAGAGGGATTGATACAACTACACTACATAAATTATCGAAGTTCACATATTTCTCAAGCTCAATGAAAAAACCCATAACGAGATATAATGATAAGAACGAGAAAAAAGTCTGCATGATGAAGATTGTCAATTATTGACCAGGAGATTCAATGATACAAATGGCTTTTACAGTGAATTATGTGACCCTTTTATTACATTATAATTCTTGCATAAGTCCTGATTTGCGCAGAAGTGACCGAAAAGGTGGAATCGCTTATTCTTTAAGAACAGTTTGAGATTTCGGCATCAGAGCCATGAGTGGTGACGAAAAATTCAAATCAAACAGCCTCTTTCGATGTTTGATTTTTTCTCTTCTTGATATTCTTACTCTTAACCAAAAATGCCGCAAAGAAACAAGCAACGCCACAGACGATACCTAAGATATAAACCTACCAAAATAATATCATAAACCATCATGTTAAATAGCCTTCTTTTTTGTTTCAAAAACGAAAACTCTCCAAGAAACTGACCTGTTTTAGAGATTCAGTATAGGCATGAATGACACCAGGTTTTAACGAATCCCGAAGTTGTCCGATCTCCTCTAAGGAGGATCGGATAAGTGCCGCTGGTGCGTCAGGTGCATATTTTTCCAGGTTTACACTCAAAGCGTTGTTGAAGATAGTTTGCCTTTGAATTATATAAAGTGAAGTCAAAAAACGATGCAGCACGGTCGATTTATACTACTATACGAAAGTGGACTTACGCTACTGCAATACCGATGACTCCACCGATCAATTGTCTTCAAGGCAACAAGAGACAAATTTAGCAAAAAGTACACTCCTTCCTACAAGTTGTTTCGATTTTGGGAATACTCACGAGAAGGAAGATAAACTTGTTGCTTGTGGAATGTCTTTGTCCTCTACATTTGCTTGGATCGCGACCTAGATTGAAATTGTCATCGTGGTCAGTGGCCTAAGCTCTAGCTGCATAATCACCATTTTTTATTAACTACTTACAGTTACATTTTGAAGGATAAAACCAAGTCCTCCACCAACGAGAATTTGAAATCCAATGACTTTTGCATTGCTTGCATATTCATCTATTCAAGGGTTCCAAGTGTCAACGAAAATTCATCCTCGCACTTGATCTGAAAATAACTGCTTGGAAACATGGACATACCAAGGGTATATAGAAGTGCTGTTCCAATGGTGAGAATCACTGAACCAACTGACAATGCAGGCCAGTAATAACCAGTATGGCTGATTGCAAAACCTGCTAAACCCGAACAAAAGACGATTGATAACACTGAAAAAGAGAATCAAAATTTATTTATTAAGTGAAAGAGTCGATTGTGAAAGGTTTCAAATCAAATTGAAGAGAGATTGAACATGACGTACTGAGTGGAATTAAATCGATACCAGATTTGGTGGCTGAGGCATGTTGGACGACTTGAAAGTAGATCGGAAGAAAATCTAGAATATCATTTCGATTTTTTATTCAGTAAGGCTTTGGAATATTGGAAGCATGATATTGGAGCACTCACAAACTACACTGAGCACTTTATGTAAAACATCAAGATAAAGTCAGTAATTATATCTTGTGCGGCAATCCAAAAGAAAATGAGAGAGAAGTAACAAAACTAACTGGATAATTTGATGAAAAAGGCTTGTAAACAAGCTCCAACTCTATGCAAAATAAAGAGAAAGTCACAAGATCAGAAATTCAATTCCCACAAAAAAAGAGAAGATAACGTACTGAGTTCTACTTCTGAATAATCTGAAAGGTAAAAGTCCCCTCCCATTCTTTGCATCGACTCCTTTCCATTCCCATAACAAGAAAGCTGTGAGCATTACACCAAAACCGCAGAGAGTTCCAATCACCACACCACTATCCCATGGGTATTTATTGCCACCCCATTGTAATGGAAGAACTAAGAGAATAATAACTGGAAGAATTCCGACAAAAACAAATTAAGTTTTGAAAAATATGAAGCTTTTCTGAAATAAGGTCAAGATATGTGAAAAAACACTTACGTCCAACCATTAAGAATGCTCCGACAAAATCTAAACTACCAAGTTTATGAAGAACACTATGATGAGGTGGAACCCATTTTCCGAAAGTGATTGAATTCCATCTGTGATCCACCAATTCAAGAAGTTTTTCTGATAACGGTGGAGAGGGTGTATTGGGTATTAGAAGAAATATTGAAAGGACAGTGATAGCTCCGCAAGGTAGATTGATCCACTAGTCCAGCGTAATCGAATCAAATCAAATGAAAAAAACAATATATGTCAGAAAATTCAAAAATAACCGAAAAAACGGTTTTGAATACAAAGATGATGATTCAAAATTGATGAGTCTTACAAAACACCATCTCCAGCTCAAACGGTCAGTGAGAGCCCCACCCAGAAGTGGTCCAACAACAGAAGAAGTAGCAAATACTGCACCAAAGCTACCAAGCAACTTAGGCCTATCTTGAAGCTCTGTGATGTCTGCGATGATACTTAGACATGAAATCAAGATTCCGGCTGCTCCCAAACCAGAGACAGCTCGACCAATAATTAAGCTGATCAGATTGGGCGATACGGCGCAAATTAGTGAGCCTAGTTCAAAAATGAAGATCGCTGCTACAAAAATCCAACGTCGATTATAGGTCACCAATAATTGTGCATAAAGTAAGAGAAATGAGACTTGAGTGATAAGCTAAGAAAAATTGAAATAATATTTTATAACATCAGCTTCAATTTCGAGTCTTTTTTAAAAAAGGGAACAAACATACATATGCACTAGCAATCCATCCGATTTGATCTAGAGCATCAAAGCTAGAAGCAATGACCGGCAAAGCGGGACTCAAAATAGTTTGGTCCAAAGATATCAAAAATACAGACAATAGCATTCCGACAAAAGCCAATGCTAATCGTTTTCCTCTTAAAATTGTATTCCGTTGGGATCCATCATTGAGTTGATCTGTAAGTTCACCTCCCTTTTCATCGGATTCGATTTTGATCTTGAGATCTGGCGAGTTTGGAGCTTCATTTAAAAATGATTTATGGTCCTCTGCAGGTAGTTTTTCAGGGGTGATCGCCTCGGCAGCATTTCGATCTTGAGGGATTTGATTTGTGTGTGGTGGGATTACTCCAGCCTCGATGGTATCATCTTCATAGGATTCGGACGGGTTTTGCTTGGGCTCTGGAGTCTTTTAATTTCCATATCAAATAGTATTCAATCAAGAAAGTTCATTAGTTAGGCTATCATCATCTTTCTACCAAATCGCGTCGTAGCGAATAATCAAAAGATTACACACAGGAGGGGTTGAGACTTTCGGGTCTGACATTGGTCTGACGGTGTGTTAAGAAGGTGAGTTTGCAAAATTGGGCGCTTTCCAAGTATGAGCGCAGTGGTGTAAGATTGAGTAAAGGTATAACAAGTTGAATATCCTGGAGGATTAAGAATATCTCCTGGCTGAATGCCTTTATGTAGGAGAACAGGGTACGTTAGTTGAGAGTGCACTGGACGGAGATTAGAATCAGTCCTTCTTGCTCTAAAGTCCCTCCGTAAACGATTTTGGCCCAGAAAGAGGATGCAGCTTGGAATGAAAGATCGACTCACTTTGCAGAAAATGACCGGTTAACCAACACGCTACCTGATTAAGGCCAAGTGGTTGAGGTGGAAACCCTGAAAAGGCTCACAGATCCTCGGGAGTAACTATATTTTCTGATTGGTGATCAAAAGAACCCAGCAACTCAACAACTCTACTCAAATCAAAGGTCAAAAGGTAAACAAATGAAGTCTGCACCTAGAATGTTATACAATTGTCACTCTTGCTTTACCTTTTTAGGTATAGCCAAACCAGCGCACCGACGATATTAGAAATTAGGAAGACCACAAACAATTTCTGATCACAGTAAGATTGCAAGCAATTCCGGCGAATTAGATGATCTGGCTCAGCATTTCATTGAATGCGATTTTTCTCACAGGCTCAGGGCTAGATTCATTTCAACACCCAACTCACAATGCTAGCGATCGATTTTGTTTGACTTCTTGATCTCGCATGGAATTATGACCTCAGGAACAGGAATTGATAAGTTCGAGATTCAGATTCGTGACTTGCCATCCTCACAGCAAGTTCAACGCTGCGACCGATCGTTTCATATAATCTGATCATAGACCGGTCAGGACCAGAGAGCGGTGTTAAAACCTCCGAGTATCACCTATGCCGCACGTATAGACCGACGTGCAGAAGTTTTTAGAATGCCAAGCATCCCTTGACCACGGACAACGAATCAATCGAAAAGTCCATTGTGCGGTATCAAAAATCACTTACTGATACTCGGATTCCAGGCTCAGCTCAAAACGCGAAGTCGTCATTTGAGGAAAATCAATGTTTGTTTGCTGTGTATTAAAGCCATTTGGATTGCCATTGTTAGGCCTATTTGCAGTTCTCGGGATTCTGCTTGGAATATCACATCAGTCCTAGCTCGTTCCAAATGTGCGCCTGATGAGTTGTTATCTTGGTTGCACCAAGCTGCCGCAGAGTCCCACGAGAGCGGGAGGGGATCCGTCAGCCGTCGAGTTCTAACGTTGCTGATGTTTTTGCTTGTTTCGGCCATATTTTCCTTTTCGGGATAAGCTTTGAGTACATTGCCAGCTGGTCTGATCAAGAACTTGGTGGGGTGTAGCGTGATCTGCCGGATGAAATCCTCAAATTATTTCTTGACCAGGTGTTGGGAGAGCCTGAGGAACTAACGTTAAGGATTGTGGTGCCATGTTCGTTTGGAGTCAAGGGAGTGCCGCTTGTGCTGTATGTAGTGGTCATTAGCGTGCGGATCACGAGAGAGAGCCAGGAAGCTGCGCTTTTGTATCTTCTCTGTGAAGGGGTTCAAGTCAATTTCAATTTCAAAGGGTGTATTTGACCACTCACCTTCTCTTGCTTTCCTTCTCATTCAAGCACAAATGCCTTCAGCTCCTTGGCAGCCTTACTCGAGTACATTCCTGGGCGATGTCTCTTCAATTCTCTTCGATCCATACGCCGACTTACTTTGGACCGGGTCTTCGATCGGCACCGTCGTTTCTCATTTCCTCCCTAATGGGGTTGGTGGCTCAAACGACGAGTCGAAGTGTCTAAATCGCTACACCTCATTCAAGTCTCACTCTAATCGAACTCCAACTCGTCAGCTCTTGATTTCCGAACGAGCGGTTCTTAGCTTGGGAGAAAGCTCTGTAAAGTCGACGAGTCGTAGAGGCTTACCTCAATGGTTTTCGCAGTTAGCTTCACTTGCGCGTCATCCCCGTCTTCTCCTTAACTAACTTCTTCTTTCCCTCTTCACAGACATGCTCAGGATGCGCAATCGATGGCTTTCAGCAGTACAAAATCAAACGAGCTGGTCATTGCTGGATCAAAGCCTGAACTTATCACCATCAACACTGCTAATGGGGCTTTGATCCGCAAACTAGACATCACCCCTACCGCCCCTGTTCCATCCACTGCCTTCAGCGGGCTCCATGATCCTACTTACTTTCCACCTATCACTCATATAAGGCGTTCTCAAAACCTGGTGGCTTGCGGTGCTAGATCTGGTGTGGTCACCTTGCGCGATCCGAACACCCTCAAAGAGGAACACTCTATGATGGCACATTACGCTGGACTTGAACAAATGGAGACCGAAGGCAATTATCTCGTCACTTGCGGACTTTCTCTCAAGTTAAACAATCCTTCCAAAGTCACTCATTCGTATTGGTCATCAAAACTGATCGGATCATCCTTTTCGTGCTCGAACAAACAGGCAAGGTCATCCAGTGCGAGACCCTCTTGTCAAAGTCTTCGACGTCCGTGCCCTCCGCCCTTTACCTCCGATCACTTTCCCTTCAATCCCGTCATTGATTCGATTTCATCCTCGCATGTCCTCAACGCTGTTCATAGCCTCATCGCTCGGTCAACTTCAAATTCTCGACATCATCAACCCCATTCCCGCCAATTCATTCTTTCAGCTCGACTGTGGCAGCTATATAACAGACCTATGTATCGCGGGAACGGGCGAAGGTCTTGCCTATGTGGATGCTGACAGCGTTGTCCATCTTTGGACTACAGGTACTGCTTCAGATGTTCCTCATGGACCAATGAAATGGAGTAGAGCCACTCAGCCAGTAGAGCTTCCAGACGAACAACCTGAACTCAACGACGCCTTATTCGACTGGGCTGCGGATGATACACCTCTCAGTACTGTCGGAATGCCATTCTACTCATCTGAGTTACTCTCAGTCATACCGGTTCAAAACTACATCACACCCTATTCCCCTTTTTTCCAAGCTCGGCCCAGTATCGAGCCCGATCTGCTCTCGGCTGTCCATCAACGCCAACAGCAACAGTTTCACCAACATCATCTCCATTCTCCCTATCAATATTCTCCATCCATCAATCCTGTCTATAGTACAAATGGTAGAACAGAGTTTGAAAAAGTATGTTATCTGCCTCATTCGAAGAAGTCTAAACGCTATCAAGCTAGCCTACCTGCTTTTTCATCTGGAGCCATCTCGGCACATTCAGTTGCTGGAAGAATCATTCCTGGAGTAGGAAAAGGGTCTTCTACCGACACCCGCCGTCGGCTTAGTATTCCCCTTTTTAGGAGTGAGAAGGAAAAAGAGAAAGAAAAACAAATGATGCAAGGCCGAAAGCGAAGAGAGAGCACTGAAGGAATTTTGGAGGAAGAGACCCTCTTAGCTGGACTCACTCTTGAAGACTTTGAGGACATGCCTAAGTGGTATCGTCAAGTTGAGATCAAATACAGCAAGTTTGGGATTGAAGACTTTGATTTTGGGTAGGCTCTCTTTTCTTACCTTCTTATATAGCCATTGTGACCTTTGATCCTAACTGCAATCAGTCTGCTGATCAAGTGTCAGAGTTCTGCTTCCTTCACAGGTTCTATAATCGTACAAAATATAGCGGATTGGAGACACACATAGTCAACTCATACACAAATGCTCTCTTACAAGTCTTATACCACACTCTTCCGATCCGACACCTTGCCGAGTCGCACATCACTCTTACCTGTAGCGCCACCAGTTGTATGCTGTGCGAGCTTGGGTTTCTCTTCAAGATGATGGACGACGCAAAGGGTGTAAATTGTCAGACTACCAACTTTTCACGCGCCTTTTCCATTAATCCTCGTGCTATCGCTCTAGCATTGATGGACCACCACCACCAGGATTTCTTTCTCCATCGACCTCGCTCTGATTCCCAGTCACTTGCCTCGAGCTCCAACAACCCCCATCGGTCATATTCAAGTCTCATACAGTTATGTCATCATTTCTTACTTGAGCAGATGACCGACGATGCGCGGAAACAGCCCGGTCTCGGCATTGTCGATCCAGTTGCCGTGATATACGCCACGAATTGGCGGACCGAGCAAGTATGCCCCACTTGTCAACATTCCTCAGCACGTCCGACTGTTGCAAAAGTTGTTGAATTGGTCTACCCGCGTCGAGCGTTATCTAACGAATCGCCCCCTGGCTCCGATTTATGTACCATCCTACGTCATTCACTGGCGCGAGAAACTACCGCCAAGTCTCCTTGTTCTCAGTGCGGTCAGAACAGTCATCAGCGTTGGCGACGCGTCTTCGACAGTGAGACGTGCGTCGAGGGACGCGAGGGACTGCCGGCAATACTAGCACTACATGCGGGTGTGACGTCAGTCGAACAGCTAGACTTTTGGCTGGATAGCAAGCAGCAGCACTCGCATCGATTCCTGCAACCTGAAATCTCAATTGCGACAAGAGCTGGGACGGCTGAACTGGTTATTGGGGATGATTACCCAGTACCTGCACCTGCAGATGGCGTTCGATACGAACTATGTTCAATGGTCTTACAAATTGAGGCAGAAGATGAAGAACCACACCTCGTGGCACTTGTCAAGGTCGCAGACGGTAGTGGGTGGCATCTGTTCAATGACTTTTTGGTCAGAAAAATTAGTGAGGATGAGGCATTGGGTTTTCCTGCAGCTTGGAAGGTTAGTTTAGAAGTCCATCAAATCCCTCTTATCATAAGTAGCTTGACAACTGTTGATCGCTCTTGCAGATCCCTGCTGTTCTATACTATCGGCGGAAAGATTTGGACCAAGCTCTCGATTTCAGTATGCTGCCTACCAACATGGATCGCTCGATATTACTTGAAGACATCAATGTATCTGAGTAAGTTCAATCTTCCATCATTTATAGAATCTGCTTGCTCATCCTGGTGGTCCTCGATCAGACGACGAGACGCAACCAAGATTCGGCATCAGGTATTGAGTGAAGCTGAGCTCCCTGAGAAGGGCGCATTGGTAGCGATTGATGCGGAATTTGTATCGCTTCAACAAGTAAGCTTCCATCACACTTAGATTCTTCTCTGCTATGGTGTATACTGAAGTTGCTTCATCTTGTTTTGGGTAATCTTTTTTGTTTGTGTGAGTGAAGGAGGAAGTGGATTATAGATCAGATGGAACTCGAATTGTGCGACGACCAAGTCGTATGACGCTAGCTAGAGTGTCAGTTCTTCGTGGAGAAGGAGTTAAAACCGGTGTACCTTTTATTGATGATCATATTCAAACATCTGAGCCTATCACTGATTATCTTACTGAGTATTCCGGAATTCGACGTTTGTGATTTTCAAGTTTGTTTACGATCTCAGAATATAACTGATTGATTCACTTTGATCTCATTGTAGCGGGTGACCTCGATCATCGATCATCGCCTCATACACTTGTACCACTTAAGGTGGCTTATAAAAAGTTACGGTTGCTAGTGGATCTGGGGTGTACTTTCATTGGGCACGGACTTTCAAAGGATTTTCGTATCATTAGTTGAGTTACATCCATATATCTATAGACTGCCCATAATCACAACTTCAGACCTGATGTTTGTGTTCTTTCGCTCTTCGTAATCTGTGTTCGGAAACTAGATATACATGTTCCACCATCACAGATTATTGATACAGTAGACCTCTACTATATTCCGAGTCGACAAAGACGACTTTCACTTCGATTATTATCTTTCTTAATTTTAAAACATGATATACAAAATGCAGGTACACATGATTCGATTGAAGATGCTAAAACTGCTTTACATTTATTTGATTTTTATCGGCAATTGGCTAATGAAGGTGGATGGGATGAAGAACTTGAAGATGTTTATAGAAAAGGAAAAGCAATGGTAAGAAATGTTTCACTTAATTTATGTGTGTGTGATAGACTCATATAAGTTATTGATTGTTTTTTGGTTTTAGGGTTGGAAAGTGGTTGCGGCCGTTCCATCTACCCCGATGATCGGTGCAGGAAAGTGATATACTCTTAGACATTCAAGTTCACTATATCTATCAGTTGTAGGTTTTTTGTGCAATATTTCAATAAACTTGCATACAGCTTGATTCTTTCTCTCAGATATTTGTGTCCTATCGAAAATGAATTAGTAACCTGTTGTATATGTACGTCAATGTGTATGTATGATATGGATTATTGGAATTATTTTATGAGTCACATTGGGCATTCGATTTGAACTGATGGATTGTCGACAGGGGTTCTTTTGGACTCGAATGAGTAGTTTTGCTTACCAAGCTTACGGATTAAAGGAATTGGTAGTATTTGTATCTTATTGCTGTTTGGAAAATTAAAAAATTTCTCGAGTATGTGTGGTGGCACGGAAACTGAGGCTCAGGCAATAGGTACTATCATAAGGGCACAGACGTCACAAGGTGTGTCATATCTGAGGCAATATGACAATGAGTTGGGTTCATAGATTTCAAGTTGCGCAAAAAAAGTCAAAGCAGAGGTGGTATTGATGGCTAATGTACGACTATGATATATGGTCAAAAAAGTTATAAAAAGGTCTAAGAAATCAAAGATAAACCAGAAGAAAAAGACGAAAAGAAAAGTTCAATAAAAGATAGTATTGCGTTGGGGTGTGATAAAAGGTGAAGACAAAAGAATCTCATGCTGGAATAGAACCACGAGTTCTTAAACTGTTCACTAGTTCCATCTTCTGATCTCTTAAATTAGTTTGTGTAGTATGATGTGTAGTTTTTAATTCTAATTTCGCTTTGGCTTTTTCTAAATCAAGTACAGCTTTTTCATGTTTAGCTTGAACAGAAAGTAATTTCTTATTCGTCTCTAAAAGAAAACGTCAAAATCAAAAGAAAGAGAGTTAATGAAAGATGTTTTTGACTTCAAAAAAACTTTGAGGGAGACAAAAAAACTTACTGAATTCTTTTGCTACGGCTTTATCTAGAACTTTCTTAGCTTTAACTTCTTCTTTAGCTGCTTTTTGTTCAGCTTTAGTAGCATGACTTCCATCTTTGATTGCATTCTTGATTTTCTTCTCTTCGGCTTTTGCTTCCTTTATTAATACTTTATTGTAAGCTTTCTCGTTCTTTAGAGCTGCTTTAGAAGCTGGACTTTGAGGTTCCATAGGTGATGTCTATGAAATATGTAAGGGTTTTCTATCAGTCAAAGCGAAGAGATGTGTATAGAGTTTGATGGACTTATTGCTTACGGGTGCTGGTATGTTATTAGCAGGGACGACGATGGTGGGTGTTGATGGATTGGGGGTTGCAGACATCTTGGCGTGAAAATTGTGAATTCAAGAAAGGATTTAGTGGGATTTGTTTTAAAACGTTTGAGGGAATGCAACAAGGGTAATAAATATAGTGTGTTTAACGTATCATGGGGAGATTTGAGGTCACTAGTACTTCCCTTTTTGAGGAGTTTGTTCCTCTTAGGGCAAGATTGGTGAAATTTCTCCCAGGTCACCAGAAATGGTTTCATGATGTCAGAAACAGTCAAAGCCATCTATCGATGGCTATTGAGATCTTTTTGTTTTCGGTCAAATTGATTGTGTAAAATTAAAATCAGACCAGGCTTTGACGTCTCGGTTTTCCATTCAAAATCGACAATTTCAATGCATTAAAGCTTCTTTGAGCTTTCAAAACCCATGAGAGATTTCAGGAGATTTCCTTTTGCAACCAAACTGGTTCATTCTCACAATTCAAACTCGGCAGAATGAGTGATCTAGAGCTGAATAAACGTCTTGAAGCTTGCGTGTATGCAGGTGGAATACTGAATTGGATGTCGAAGATTGTGTGACTGATCCAAGTTAAAGAACAGTCTTGGGTCTTTGATGCGCTTCGATTCTAGAAGTCGGCACTGGGCAGACATGCTGAAAGGCGATCATGGAACCATCAATACAACCAGCCATGCATTGCATAATCCATCAAGGTTATGATATGTAAATGGCGTGCTGTTCTCTAACCAACGTCGGACTGGTGACAAATTGCAACATGTGGCGCCAGATGAGATGAAAGGGAAAAGCTTTTTTGTTTTGCAATGGAAGCGCTTGAAGCTCTCCTTCGAAGGCCTCGAGCCGCAATCCGAGTACGAGTTGAGCGGTCACAAAATTGGTGATACCGTTTGGTTTCTGTAGCGGCGGTGAGGGCTTCCTCTGGCTTCCTTCTGTCTTCACTGACACACACACTGTTAATGTCGGTCGAAGAGACTTCTTACCACGAATTACTAACTAGTCACGTGACCCGGTCCGTGACTGCGCAAGTACTCGTCCAAATTTCGTTTTCTCATTCTCCTTACTTTTTCGTCACACTCGATCCACCTTCTTCACGCGATACCGGTCGATATGGAGGTCGACGACGTTTCGGACACGGGCCAGAAGGAGCAGGGTGTTCCGAAGAACACTGCCCCAACTCGCGACGCGTCTAACGCGTTTATCAATCCTTGTGGGCCTCAAGAAAAGGCCAAACCGACCGAACCCCCAACCCCTCTCGTCTTCGACAAAGCTTGCCTTCGTCAAGGACTCTCTCAATCCCCATCGATCCAGTCATCCGACCTGGGAAACTTCGCCAAGAAACGTTCCAGGTTGGATACCCCGGGCATCATTGCGATGGACCAAGCGTCCGAGTTAACGGGGAGTCCTAGGACGAACCGAATGCAGGACCTTTTCCCAGGAGGAGCCGAATCCCGATCTCTCAAGGAGATGGTGGGCAAACTCCTGGAAGTAATCAAAGCTGGCTTTCCACTTGCTAACAAGTCGAAGAAAGCGCAAAAGATATCGGTCGATGTCGAGACCGCGGCGGATATCCTAGTCTTAACAGGAGCCGTCTACGACAAAGTCATGTATGATGACGCTCGGCGTAACTTCACGACTCCAGCAGCCCTTGCTGGAGCCGAGTCAAAGAGCCGACCTATAATATTCAAAGGGAAAGCTACAGATGATACGTTAGCAGCCCTCACCGAACAGATGGCCTACCTAACTTCAGCAGTAGAAAATCTACAACCAAAACAACAACAAAAAAAGGGACCAACCGCCCCCTCATATGCACTCGCAGCGTCCAAACACGCACCACAAACCACGTCAGATAGCCAGAAGGCCAATCAGGCCAAAACCCAAAAAACGCAAAAGTCGGCTCCAAAAGCCAAACCCACCAACATCATATCGCTAGTCCATATACCGGGGTCTGAGATCTCGCACCCAGGACTGTCAAACGCCAAACTAATACAGGAAATTAACCTGGCATTCAGGGCTTATCAGATCAAGCTCAAACCGGAGGATGAAGCATCCATTGAAGTCAAGAGCGTAAGACGCCACCCGTCAAATGATATTGACATGTACTTTGAAACGGCTTCTATTGCCGGAAAAGTCAAAGAATTGCCCCGGACATGGATTCAAGGTTTCTCGAAATCCTTGAAGATGAAGGAAGAGCGCCACGAGATTATAGTCAACGGTATCTCAACCACATTTGATCCAAAGGTAGAAGATCATGTTGAGGAACTACAAATATGTAACGGGGAGCTTCTCAAAGACATGCTTTTTGTACGATGGCTTAACCCAAAGATTTTAGATGACCCAAGTAAGAGACACTCGTCCATCTTGATAGGGTTGAAGAACGAAGAACAGGTTCAGAAATGCATAACCAATAAGATTTGGCACGGGCAAGGCAAACACCTCACGTTTAGAAGTGGCCCACCTCCGCGCCGATGCTACAACTGCCAAAAGGTAGGTCACACGGCGCCTTCGTGCCCGTTGGATCCTCTTTGCCCTTTTTGTGGTGATAAACACCACTCACACAACTGCCCTGAGAAAGGTAAAACAGAAATGAAATGCACGGCATGTGCCAGGAAAAAGGTAAAACTTGAACCCTTAACAAACCTTAAGGCTTTCTTTGCATCCAACCCAAGAGACATCATCCATCATCCGTTCAGCCCAAGCTGCCCCACCAGAATTGCAGCTAACCTCCCGCCTTTCAACCCAAGTGGATCTCCAAAGATCGTAATCGTAGAAAACAATGACATGAATATAAGTCAATGTTAGAACAACGGTTACAAAAAATTTTAAACGAACAAGACACATCTTCAATTCTACAAGTGAATTGTCACCGCTCACCGCATGTTATGCACTCACTCTTTAACCATGATATCACTAATAAGTTTTCTATTTTAGCGCTTCAAGAACCTCATGTGAACAAAATTGATTACCTCCCATCAAACCAGACAAACTGGATCCTCATTAGCCCAACACCAGCAGCAAGAAATGAGGAATCCCGACCGAGATCCTGCCTATACATTCGTAAGGATCTCGAAGTGGCCATCAATCCAATCTTCTCTACCTCACGTGACATAACGACATGCAAATTAACTATTAACGACTTTTCAATCCTCATTTCAAATGTATATAACGAACCGCTGACTTTCAAAGGCTTTGATGCCTGGGACAAACTGATGTCCGACCTCCCCCTTACCATCCAGCTTCTGCCCACAATAGTGGTTACAGATGCGAACCTCCACTCACCCGCATGGAACCCATCTTACAGTGACACATACGACAAGAAAGCTGAGGATCTTATTGATCTAATGTCGAAATGGGATCTCCGGCTGCGCTCACCAGCAGGCGAACCGACATATGGTCTAAGCTCAACGACGACCAGAGGCACAACGATCGACCTAGTTTGGGTCAATGAACAACTAGATGAGGTAATCCGGGCATGTTTCATTGATAATGAAGACATAACCAATCACCTCTCCGACCACCAATCCCTCATCACCTCTTTCAAAACAAAGTCTCCAACAAGCCCAACAACCACTCAGAAAACGTCCCGACAAAAAAACTGGAATAAGGTCGAAACACCTACTATGCTTACGGAACTAACAAATACCTTACCCAAAATGACAAGACTCACAACGCAGGACGAAATCGATGCCTTTGACAGAGCCTTGAGATCTGCAATTACCACCGCACTCGACAATAACTCGCCGAATAAGGCTCCTCCAGGCAAACACAAACCCTGGTGGAGACCAGAAATCCTCGATCCCCTCAGAAAGACCGCACAAAAACTACACCGGCAATTCAAATCAAACAAAACAGAAGAGAACAAGATTCTATATCAAAAAGCAAGAAACACCTTCAATAAAAAAGTCGAGAAAATGAAAGAAGACAGTTGGAAGACCTACCTTTCAACCCTCACTCATGACACTCTTTTCCAAGCGAAGAGATTTGCCTCAGGACGCAAGCCATCAGCATTGGTCAACACTCTAATATCTAAAGAAGGTAATGTTTGTAACACTAATGCTGAGAAAGCCAATCTCCTTTTTCAGACGACCTGTGTTGCCACAGCACCCTGCAGAATAGCGGAACCCGACATCATACAATTCCCCCTTGACACCAAAACTCGCCCAACAGATCCCACGATGCCAGATTTCTTCGCCTACTTGACAGAAGAGAATATCAAATCGGTTGTCATGAGCGTACCACCACTCAAAGCGCCTGGAGCAGATCGCCTTCAGAATTGGGTATGGAAACGAGTATGGCATAAAGTCAAAAACCACGTAAGAAGTCTCTTTCTGCAAGTCACAGAAACCGGTCTCATCCCCCAGGACTGGAAGAAAGCACGTACAATCATGATCCCGAAGCCGGGAAAACCAGACTACACGGCTGCATTGGCGTACCGTCCAATCGTACTCCTGCTCACCCTAAGTAAGATTTACGAAAAGATACTCACGAAACACTTATCAGAACAAGTGGAACACAAACGACTTCTCCATGAAGGTCATTATGGAGGAAGACCCAACAAATCCGGACACAAAGCATTGACACATCTGGTTTCTTGGATTTGCAAAGAATGGACCAAAGGACATATAGTAGGTGCTCTTTTTGCTGATGTCAAGTCCGCGTTTCCGTCCGTCCACCACCCCAGACTGCTATCCATCCTCGAGAAGAAGGGTTTCAACAGCCAGACTATCAACCTATTACACGGATTCCTAAGTAATCGACAGACCACACTTTCCTTTAACGGATTCGAATCGGAACCGTTTGATCTCACCCACGGGCTCCCGCAAGGATCACCCCTCTCACCTCTTCTATATCTCCTGTACAACAACGGCTTACTCGAAATCACAGACAAGATCGAAACCGCCACAGCGTTAGGTTTCATTGATGATGTAGTGTTACTCACCACAGCACGAGACAAGCACCAACTACAATCGCAGATGCAGACACTTGCATTTAGACAAAACGAATGGGCCAAAGATCACGGAGCGATCTTTGACATCAAAAAGACCTTCTGGGTTGTATTTAATCCAAAAGAAACTGACGACCCTCCAACTATCAACTTCTTCGACAGGAAGAACATATTACCAGAGAGGAAGGCTAAGTGGCTCGGCATAGAGATTGATGATAAACTAACCTTCTCTCAACATAGAAACTCGGTCCTCACCAAGGGACAACAGCGCGCCGGCTTTCTCACAACTCTGTCTAAGTCAGAATGGGGAATTTCTCCAAAACTCATGAACATCTTAATCACCACGACCATTCATACTGCGCTGGATTATGGGGTAGCAGCGTGGCTCCCATTCGAACCACCCGAATACTTCACCAAGCAACTAAGTACAATCGACCACATGTGCGCGAGAGCAGCTCTAGGAGCACTATCAACCACGCCTACCATTTTTCTAATACACGACTCGAACCTCACACCCCCGAAGATAAGACTGCAGGGTAAAATCATGAATTTCATGGCAAATGCATTAACAAAACCGTCTTATTCACCAATTTTTAGCTTCGTTAAACAAGCTCAAAATTCGAATCCAAAAAGTCATCACAACCCCTTCCATCGATTTTTTCAGCACCCGGTCAGTAAGGAGCTGGAGGAATTTATACAACAGATCCCTTTAGATCCGACAGACATCTTAACCCGACCTTCAAATTATACAACAATTATCCAAGAGTCCAAGAGCCTAGCAAAGAGAGAGGCCAACAACCTCACTGCAACTCTGGAACATGTAATTATTTTTACTGATGGCTCTCGTATCCCCAAATGCACCACAGCAGCCGCTGCGTGGTGTAAAAACACTAACAAGTCAGTGTCTAAACATTTAGGTACAGCACGAACCCACGGTATATACCAAGCGGAATACCGGGGAGTCCAAATGGGGCTCACAATGGCATTACACACCGCATCACCTCACACACGTCGAACATCCATCCTCCTCGACAACCAAAGCGTCATCAAAGACCTACGTTGAAACAAACTCCCAATCACAACATTAGACGACAGAAAAGAAACATACAAATTAATGATGTACTTACACAGGTCCTTCCCCAATATGCGCATAGTAATCCGATGGTGTCCAGGTCACGCAGGTGTACATGGAAACGAAGTCGTCGACAAAATCGCCAACAAGAAAGCGAACACAAAGTTACCAAGCACTTTCAAAACAACCCCAAACGCAGCGAGTTTCATCACAGCCATTAAAGAATGGCGAACAAAAAACGCGGAGATCAAGAATCCAGACGACCTGAAAAGACTAGGACATAAACCTCAACAAAAGAAACACATGAAACAATTGAACAAACTCCAGAAACACTCGATTGCAGCAATCACTCAGCTAAGGTCAGGTCATATCCCATTAAACCATTATCTATGCAAATTTAACCAGACAGGAGACCCAAGCTGTGAATGCCAGGAAGGTGTTGAAACCGTAGAACACTTTCTCTTCACATGCACAAAATACGACAAAGAACGCCAACAACTTGAACAAGTCATCAAAGAGCTCGAACTCCCACTCAACACATCCATTCTCAACAAACCGGCGGCTTTCAAAGCGATAGCCGCATATTGCAACAGCACATGGCGATTGAAAAATCGTTGGTGCTGGGCAAAGATCTCAGAAGAAGACCTGCCAACAAACAGGCAACCCCCTAGAGATTAAATTCTTGAAACATCCATTTCCTTTCACCACATCCTTTAGCGCCACACATTGTTTAAAAACATCATCATAATGTAGACTAGTTGAAACAGCCAACAGCAACCTTTCCCCTGACACAGCCAGAGGGGTTTTACCGGTGCTGGAAAATATGCAGTGTCTAATAGCCTTACGGCTCTAATGACACTTAAAAAAAAAAAAAAAAAAAAAAACACTGTTAATGTCAACCAATAGAAACCTCAGACACCAAAAGACTTACACAATTTGAGCGGAGCGGGGAAGGTCAAAAGAAATGCTTCATACACCACTCTGTGTTTCCGATAAGGGGCTGCGTGATACCCATCCCCGTATATCAACCACTCGCTTATATATCATTCGGCTCCGCCTGTTGTCTCCACCTCATTTCTCTCACCTCTCAGCAAATCGTGTTATCCAGCCTGATGTTGTATTACATACATGTTGATGCTTGTTACAAAAATTAAACTGACTCGCTCGATTGTCATTCTTTAGGTCATCATCACGCTCGGGTTTCCACTCAGCTTCTCCGCGATGCAAAACATGGTCGACAATAGCCGTTTTACGTGCTGAAAGCGCAGACCAAAAATTCAAAGGAAAATCGACATATATGGCCACAACTAGCTTCTCCACCTTCCAAAACACGACAATGTCCACAGTTGAAAGCAATCGTGATCTGAATCTGCATAAGGCGATGCTAGCATACGCAGTATCATGTTCCAGAACCTGATGACCGGGAAGAGTCGGACAGACATTGACCCAGGCAGTCATCAACGGATATAAAAGTGGCCTACTTTGATGATGATTTGCCATCCAATCCAATCATCTCATCGAGTGATTTGTCTAACCTGCACACTTGTCTGGGTATGTTTCTCGCCAATTTTTTTCAGCCAATTTTGGAGATATTGTTTATAAACAGACTGAGCTCATACTTTATGGTCCCTTTCTTTGCCCTTTTGACAGGTTTATACACTATCCGTTTTTGCCCGCACACACAATTTCTCAAACCCTGTTGCTCTAGCATTCTGGTGAGTTTTGAGATAATTAACCTAAACTTTGCCACAATATTACATTACTAAGCCTTGCTCAACCAATTAGAAATCTCATCATGAATCTCAGCATCATTGCCACCATCTTTGTGATCTTTGTATCAGTCAATCAATCTTTTGGTGCCATGATCCATTTGGTGAGAGCAAGTTTCAAGACTTGCTAATTTGTGGGCTTAATCATATATGTAACTTTAACATATATACCATCCTGACTATCTCCCAATTTGTGTCTTTCACTGGGAGACAGCCGGTTTTTGGGATGGCGGCCGCAGGCCGGTCTGGTTTGCGTGAGGCGGAAACATCTTTCTATCTCATGCAAAACCCAGGACCGTCCCACAAGCACGCTGGGTGGGTGGGTGGTATTTGAAAAGGTTAAATATATAATTTTCGTAAATTGTATTTAAACTTAGAGTTCCTGAAGACTGGTGTACGTTGATCAGGCGTGGGAGAGAACTTGAGAGAGAAATTTTCCTTGGCTCGGTTCTGGGAAATTTTTCCTCAACTCGCGTTGTTCTCTCTATAAGCATTTATGCTGATGTCTGAATCAATGTTACTCTCAGTCATGGAACTCTGCGCCAAGTCGTACCTTGGTTGGCGCCACCAATCCATTTGGTGAGAGCAAGTTTCAAGACTTGCTAATTTGTGGGCTTAATCATATATGTAACTTTAACATATATACCATCCTGACTATCTCCCAATTTGTGTCTTTCACTGGGAGACAGCCGGTTTTTGGGATGGCGGCCGCAGGCCGGTCTGGTTTGCGTGAGGCGGAAAAATCTTTCTATCTCACGCAAAACCCAGGACCGTTTGCCAAGCACGTGCACTATGGGGGCTCTTGGGGGGGCTCGGCACCACCCACTTTGACGGGAACTCGGCGAGGCTCGGCATGTCGAGGAGTCCCAAAGCTCGCAGGGGGCACGGCATACAAGGTTCGTATTTCTTCTGCTTCTCACAACTTGATCTATACACTTCTGTCTGTATTAGCTACTGAGCAAACTTTAACTCCTGTCTGGCTTCGTAATTGAACTACCCGTCTGGCTCAGGCTTCTTGGTGATAGTCCCTTATTGTACTGGGAAGTTTCCGTCTTGAACTTTAATCCGCTTGTTCACTTCTGGACCTGGTCGATCACTTGTCGACCAACCTTCCTCGTATTATTTTTCTGTTGAATTTTGGTCATGTCTCAGCTCATCAGACTCTATGATAGGGACTGCAACGTGATGTGTGCACCTACCATCGTTTCCGTCTCTATTCCTTTGGTCTATTGCCCAAAGCAAGTTTTTGGCTTCAGACAACTCTTCCTTGCTATACTCCCTTAGGTATACGTCTACTGCGCTCGAAAGCCATCTTCCCTGTTTCATGATTCGTTCCTTCTCCCATCCCAGGTTCCACCTGAGTGACGCTCCTCCGATGCGAAAGGAGTGACCCGTCCAATCTCCGACTTTGACGCTGGCCTTCCCCCATAGACTTTCCAATCCTTCAATGAACACTTTCCTCGTTAGAGGTTTCCTCGAACCTCCCGAACTGTACCCGAATAGTACTTCATCGTCTCTCAGATTCTTGTTCCTGTCTAGAACACGCTCTAATGCAGCTACGGGGTCGAGTATGGATCTTTGAGATGCGATACGGATGGTTTGAGATTCACCGGGCCTCGCGGTTTTTGCTCGCCACAAGGTTAATACCGCCACTTTCTTTTCCCCGCTACCTTCGAAAGACACATCTCCTTTAATCAACATCCCATCTTTCCTCTTGGTTCTAGTTAGCTCCCCGATCCTCATCATGCCCCAGAAGGCTACCAGGGCAGTCGTCGCGATCACTTCTTCCAACTCCGATCTACCTCCTAGTTTGCATACTAGACCGATTAGTTCTTGAGTCTGGATCGGTTGTTTCACTGCGTTTGGCTCTGTCTTGCCTTCGACGTCTCCGTCCAGCTTCTTTCGTTCTTCTGCTCGCTCCGTTGCTCGTATCAAAGCTTTTATCATTTTTTGATTTAGGTCAGGGGGTTCTAGTTTGGTCGCCATTTGCCATGCGGTTAGTCCAGCAAGATACTTCTCAATTGTCTTAGCTTTCACTGTCCTTTTGGCTGACGTCTCTTTCTTTATGTTTGATTCGCCGGCCCATACGATAAATCCGTAGATGTCGTTCGCTTGTACCGGTATGGCTGACTTCCAGTCTCTCCCATCTTCCTCTATGTATTCTTTAAATTTTGATACCGCACTCGTGTATCCTTGCATGATTGAATCTGCCCAGGACCCTCCGACCATGTGTCTCGCTATGCTTTTCGTTTTCTCGTCGGCAATCTCATCTTCTATCTGCGCGAAACTAGGTCTGCCTGTCATACTGGATGTGGTCGTCTGGTTTGGTCTGGCTTCTCGGAGGTTATATATTTCTTGGTTACTTGGCAGGGCTGGACAGTCGAACGTTGGATCTTTCGATGTAGTCCTTCAGGTCTTCTGGTACGTCTATTTGTAATCGATCTGAGTCGTAGTTCCGGACTCTAATTCCTCTCGATAGCTTGTCTGCGTCGTTTTCTAACGATGTAACCCTCTTTTCCTCTAGGTCGCAGTCTAATATAGCCAGTCTCCGTTGTATCAACCTCCACTCGTTATTTACTGCGACGTGTTTCGATTTGAGGTTTCGTACCGCCCCCTCGGTTGTCGTGTTGTCGGTCAGGAACAGGAAACGTTTCCCTCGCACGTCGGTCAGTTGGACCATCATCTCGAGCCCCAGACGTACCGCCACCGTCTCGGCCCAGGCGATGTCGCGTTTCACTCCGAGCGCGTCTTTCTGGTCCCAACCGTCTTTGAGCTTCCACTGGGCCCAGCGGTTACCTATCATAACACCTATTCCGTGGTTGGACGCTGCGTCACCCACCCAACCCATGTTGATCGACTCTTTCTTGGGAAGCAGCTTCAGGTTAGTGAATTCTTGTAGTACCCTCTTCCATTCCCACAGATCATCTAGCACCTCCTTTGGCATGTTTCTTGGAGCTCTCTTTTCTTTCCACCTCGCCATCCAGTGGTCAATGTTTGTACAAAAACATCTCATCTGTGGCAATATGTTTGTTAGGTGAGATAGCCTTCCTCTCAACTTTTCTACCTCTTTGAATGTGTGCGGCCCGTTCTTCGTAATTGCCTCATCTACCTGTTGTTTTCGCGCTTCCAACTTTTCTTCTGGCAGTCTCACTGACTTGTCGCGCCCATTCCAGATAAAGCCAATATATTTTTGTTCGGTGGCAAATTCCGCGTATTTGCCTTTGTTAGTTTTTACGCCCAGCTCCGCGCTCAGCTTTACGACATCTTCCATTGTTGTGCTGTTGCCGCTGTCAACACTTTTTACAAAGAGATTATCGTCGACCCACCGGAAGACGATGTTGAAGCCGAAGTGTAAACACATTATATCCTTCCATGCGTTGGCGGGGCCTCCAAAGCTTCCGCACCCCGCTACTCCTCCAAAGGATACTCGTGTGTCAAGGATTATCGAGCCGTCGTCTGTTCTTATCATTAGATATTTCCACTGACTGGGATGGGTAGGGATTTGGCGGTAAGCCTTCTCCCAATCGAAGATACCCAGGAGCAACTCTCCCTTCGAATTTGCAAAGAATAGGGCGACTTTTGCAAAGTCGTCCCAAGTTGTCTTGAACTTGTCTTTATCCACAAACGAGTTTACTGATGGCAGGTCGTTGTTGTATTTAGGAAATGACAGATTGTTGATTATACGCTTAGTGCCGTCGCCGTTTGTTACCACGCCCATCGGACTGGTTCTGAAGAATGCCACCTTCCTTAGGGTCTCTTCCTCTGTGAAAGGCCCTCTCATCTGGCCGGCTGTTAGTTCCTTCTGCAACTTCTCCCGAATGATCTTGTTTGCTTCCTTCGATCTATCATGGTTCATCGGGGAGTAGAAGCGTATGTTTCTTAGGACGTTGTGGTGATCAATTTATGGGATCAATTAAAAAATTCACAATTACCAGTTTACCAGTTTATTAGCAGGATTCAGCAGGAAAGAAAATTCGAAATGGAGGTTTTTGATCAATTGAAGCTCTTGTAGGCTTATGTATTGGTCATTAGGTCAACATTACATTATTTTATTTCACATTATATATTAAGATCATTATAGTTTACTTACAAATTTATTACAAAAAGAAAGAAAGAAAAACATAAGAAAAATTCGAAATTATAGGTATAAAGGTTGGAAAATGGTTTTTAGGTTAGTAAAAATACAGTTATGGGTATTATGAGGTTAGAATATGAAAGAACAACATTATATGATACTATGAAAATTTTAATCTTCAAGGTTGATAAGTAGAAACAGAAGTTATTAGGAAGAAAGCACTTTTTCGAAGTTGGTAAACAAGAGGTACACGTGTAGTTTGGTTGTGTAATAGTGGTAGTGATGGAATTTAAGGTTGCCAAGAGGATTTTCCGGGATTTTTAAGGCTATAGATGATGATGTAATATTACATGAGCAAGAAAGGCTTAGTAGTAGCTGTGAAAAGTGAAGAAAATGGGTGAAATTCGTGGAAAATGGAGGTTTTCAGCTAATTACATATGTCAAATGACGTCAGAATAGGTTGGTAGATGGCTCATTCAACGCAGAAGAGTGGATTACATAATGTACAAACTTTAAATCATTAGTAACGGAGGTGTGTGTAAAAAGTTATAAGGCAAATAAAGAATTGGTGTGAATCTCGAATTTACAGTCACAAGTCATATGTAACACTAAAAACCTTAACTTCACAACTCAATATCTTACTCATCACTCATCAGAAGTAGGTCATGTAGGTGTCAGAAATGATCAGTAACACGTGGACTACAAGATGCACTTTAGTAATCAAAAATTGGAGCACATCTGAAAAAATTCGTAATCTCAAAAATTGGTTTTCAGCTAGTTTACAAGAAAAAAATCACCTGTATTCATCATAAGAAGTGCTGTACATCATATTATTGCGTCATTGATCACTTTTAGCTGTGAAAATTACATCATTTATTAGTAACAAAACCATTACATTGCGTCATCATAGGGTTTTTAGGGAATTTTGGGCGGATTTGATTGGTTTTGAGGCTGTTGACCATTGTAAAAGTTCTAGTACATTGTTATATATACTTTGAGAGGGTTTTGGGACTGTTGTTCCCCCTTTTTTTTTTTTTCTTTATCATTTACGCCATTATTATTTTGTTTATCATCATAAACTTATTTTAATAGTACCTGTTCACTTAAATACGCCCTTTATTACAGTTATAAAGAGAAATTTACTTTAGTTTTATAGTCATAAAGACTTATTGGGAATAATATCAATCAGATATTGCTTATTTTTTTTCAGTTATCAATTGGGAATAACACTATAGCAGTGTTGATAGTAATACAAAGTGTGCTTTTGAAGTTAAAATTACGTGTGAAGTTATATTTCTCTGGTGCCTTATCAGTACTCAATACAACAGAGCTCTTTCTGATTGTGTTGTTTTAGAAGAGCAGTCCTTAGACAACTTCTACTAGTCATTTTATTAGTAGATTATCCTCTTCCAGCTCTGTATAACCCTTGTTGGGTTATAAGTTCTACAACGTGCTCCGGTATGCCTTGGTCAAACCCCGTTCGAAAACCCTCCATGATCTTCTTGTGTTTCTCCAGCAACCCCAGCTGCGTTAGTTTCTTTTCCCACTCTACGAGGTTCATCTCGCACTCTACTGATGACGGCCATTCCTTGTTTGGTGTTAGCTCTGGTATCTCGCCTATTTGAGCAGCAGTCCCCGCATCAGTATGCTTTCCTAACTCTTCTGCTACGTGAGTTTAGCTGTGACTCACTCTCTCCTTCTTGCTCTAGCTCGGCTGACGCTGTTTTCTTTCCCGTGACACTCTGGCTGCCATGGCCTGGGGTCTTTTGTGCACTTGGCGTCCTCTCTGCTCTCAGCCGTGCCTCACTGTTCTCATCCGTTTCCATCGTGTTTTCGTGGTCTGGCACGCCATTACTCTCTCGGATGCTGCTAAATGGTTGAACAGGGGCACATGAGGCATTTGTGAGTTTCATTTCTTCTGCAAGTCAGGACGTCTAGATACATATGTGTACAACTGGACTTGGAGCACGGTTCTAGTTTCTATTCACTATCATTCAAACTATCACATTGTACATGACCTCTGACAACGTCATCACTTTGTTTTTAGGACTAGATATATTATAAGTCTTTTCCTAGCCTTCCGGGTTCACACCAACCGCCCTGGGCATCACCGCTCGATGAGGCTTTGACCGACGGGATCAGGGAGGGTGTCACCGGTTACACAAAGAACCTCTTTGGTGATTTTTGACGGGTGCAAAGGAGAAACGTGCGTAAGAGTGGGGTGAAAGGGAAGAAAAAAAAAAAAAAAAGGGGGGGGTGTTAGGTGTGGTGGTTGAACGGACAATGTGAGGTGAGTAGGTCTTACCAGTTCTGTTTTCCCCCTCCGTTTTGTCTATTCACGATGGCTAAAGCGCCTCCTTGCCCGCTTCCGCTCGGCTTTGCCACGATTGCCAGTTGGTTATGTGGCTTGCTCGTGCTTGCCATAGATCCACCTTGACTGTACGATGGATGAAAGGAGCTACCGTATACGTTTCCACCGTATGGGCCCAATGGGTGAAAACCGGAGGACGATGAGGGGAAGGTGTTGTTGTAGGGGGCGTTATGATGATTGCAGTTGGAATAATAGCCGGTGTTCTGTGTTTGGTGGTATGATGCACCTCCGTGGCCTCCGCCATGATAGTCGGTTTTCCAGTTCTTCCTATAGCTGATGTTACGGTCGAAGCTCTTCCGCTTATTGTTGCTGTTGTGGTTGTTTCTTCTGCTCTTTGAACTATTCTTCCAGCCGTTTGCATCTTGGCTTGATGTGGACACTTCGTTCTTGGCCAGGGGTCTCCCGTTGGATGATTGGAGTTTGTTCTCGCCGGTCGTGGTCGTGTACGGGTTCTCCGCGTAGCTCCTTTCGCCGCATACTTCAGCTTTGTCCTTGGCCGCTCGTAGAATGTCTTGGTGTAAGATACCTGCATTGTTCATCTGTCGCTTGCCGTTCTTGGTTCTATTCTGCATGACTAACTTTCTCACTTTGATGCAATATCTCAAGGCAACCATCCAGCACAATGTAGATCTCCTAATATCAATTACGTTGGCCTTGTGCTTCCTGAACATCTCTGCCGTTCGTTCCATGTGGTAAAACTCTTCGACATATCTGATGAATAGATCTATGCAGTCCATCCACTCGCCGTAGGACAGCAGGAGTTTGTCTTTTGGAGTCAAGCCTGAGTAAGTTGGCACATCGTCTCCTTCTTGGAGCTCCTTCACGGTCTTGACCTTCTTGAGACCAGCCTTCTCTACGTCTTTCTCTATCCAGTCTGCATTGAAAACAGTTAACGGAACATATGCTTGTAATTTTGTCATTCTTTGATGTAGGCCGTTTGATAACTTCAGCAGGTGATTGTTTGACAGCTCTTGGTCGTCAACGAAGTTGATCTCTCTTTCGGGGTCTGACAAAGCATCGCTCTCTGAATCTTCTTCAACCGGTAAAGATCGCTTTCTTTCCTTCCTGGGACCCGTTGGGGGATTGCTCTGAGGGGCTCTCGTCGACTTAGCTTGGACTGTGATTCTCTCATCTGGTGGTCGTCTTTGGTCTCTGGTCATTTCCACCGTGACGGGTTCCTCATCTAGGATTAGGGACTCCGTGCGGGGACGTCGCTGTCTTGTCCTCCCTCTTTCTTTGGGGGCCTCGGTTTGTCTGCCATCATTCGCTTCCGGGTTGAATGGGATTTCTCCGTACATTGCTTCATAAGCTGACAGCATTGTTTGTCCTAGCATCAAGTTGCCTTCGTCAAAGGATTTGACTATTGCTCGCCACCAACTGTTTTGGCTTTCGTCTTGTGCATCTACCCGGGAGGATGATAACGGTATTATGTCAGTTCCTCGTTTCTTAACCGTTTCCTCCACTCATTCCGGGGGGGGGATGGATTGTGAATTGGTGTGTATGATCAACCCTCTACTAAGTCTGGTTAAGTCTGGTCACTGAGGTCATTTCTTCCTTTTTCCAATCTGTCCGGCATACGTTTGTGCCGTATTGTTTTCCGACTATTTGGTCATCTCGTTGTGCGTAACGGTACTCCACCTCTTCGTGGGATGGACTCTCTTACTACACGGTAGCCGAACATTTCCTCTGACGTCCTCTTCTCTATGTGATATTTGTCCCCTCTGGATTACTTTTTGGCCTTCCGGAAGATGGTCGCATCAACATCATTTCCTACTTTTATTTCTATTTACAGATGGTCACTTCAACATCGCTCGACTTTCCTGGTGGACACGTCTACACCCAGTCCTTGTCTCGTTTTTCCGATGGACACATCAACATCATCTTCTCCTTATCCGTGGTACGTGATGGTCACATCTACATCTATCTATACCGCTCCTTGGATAGGTTTCTTAGGCTTCGGAGGCCTTTGGATGGTGCATATATGGCTACCTCAAAGGAGTTGATATGGTGTCCGGAATGATGTGGAGTTGTAAAGAGGATAGGACGTGGAATTGGGAGAGGGGTAGGTTATGTCTTTGGAGTTATGTCTTTGGAAAGGGGGAAAGGATCTTAAGAAGGATGAAAGTATATATATATGCAGGATGAAACTTTGGTCATGGTCTGTACCTTGTCTTAGATCCCTCTCCACGTTTATCATGGCCAAACCCTTTGGTCGTTCGATTTCGTCGGGGGAATCCCTCGGTTGCCTTAATCTCCCGTATGGAGGAATTGGTATGTTGTCGGTCTTGTTTAACTTCCGTTCTTCTTCTTCCTCCACATACTCTAGTTCTTCGTCGTTGAAGTCGTTCTTTGGGTCGTCCCCGTTATCTTCCTCAATTCCTTCGATAGGATCATCTTCGTTCTGGTTGTAAACTTCTATTTCTTCATTTTGATCTCCGTCTCGGTTTCTTGATCTACTCCTTGTACTAGGGCCTGACTCTCCATTAGCTAGTGCTTGCTCAGCTAGTCTTCTGGACTCTATAAGTTCTTGTGCAAATGTAACCATTTCGTGTCTTGATCCGTGTGTTATTGCAATCCGGATACTTTCTTGGTTAGCTGATATTTGAAAAGGTTAAATATATAATTTTCGTAAATTGTATTTAAACTTAGAGTTCCTGAAGACTGGTGTACGTTGATCAGGCGTGGGAGAGAACTTGAGAGAGAAATTTTCCTTGGATCGGTTCTGGGAAATTTTTCCTCAACTCGCGTTGTTCTCTCTATAAGCATTTATGCTGATGTCTGAATCAACGTTACTCTCAGTCATGGAACTCTGCGCCAAGTCGTACCTTGGTTGGCGCCACCAATCAAGAATCCCAAGAGCGAAAAAGGAATCATATCAGCTGATGAAGCATTGGTTAATGTTGACGTAGATATGAGTCGTTCTGAGATGGAGTGTCAGACTTGGTGTCAATCAAACGACCCTATACCCAAAACTTGCAACTGTGGCTCTCAGATTGTTAAGAGATGACTTGATTTTTCTACCACAACATGTGTGGTGTGAAAGTGCATGTAAAACAACTTCAAGGTTTTTGCTACCTCTGTGATCAAATAATTGTTGGAAGCAGATGGCAGGAGATGAATTATTTGTTGTAATGGGTTGTCAAGGGTCAATTTACTATACTCCCTTGTCACACATATTCTTCTTCATAGCTCTATATAAGAGATTCACCCCAATGTGCACAACAGTTTTCAGAACCCAGGATATTTGCCACTTGCTCAAGGGACGCAATGCAAGATATATCCATGAAGGAAGTAACTGTAAGGACTTTGAGTGTCCTCACTGAAGGAGAGGAAGGAAGGAAGGTTTAGGAATTGATTATATACCTTTATAAGGTGTGAGTTGGAAGGTCTACACCACACAAGTGGTGGAAAGCTTTCTAGAACCAAAGTACATGTTTTAATTACAGACTGACTGACTCCAAAGAGACAATGACAAGTGGTCAGTCAAAGATCGTCAAGGAGTCAGATTGAGGTAGTGTCGGGGAGTCCATTCTCAAATTTGTAACTCTTATATTATCAATAGATTTTTCCTTCCCTTGCTTAGTTTCCTACTAAGTGAGGGAAGGAATAGATGTGGGCGGTAGGTTTCGTGGGAGTTCCTACTTCCGACAAAACCTGGACTTTATAGTTATGCGTAAGTAGAAACAATTGTGGAGAGTTCATCTCTTCTGGGGGAGAGTATGAATTCTCCTCTAATCGTATCTACTTCTTCTCCGAGATTTCTGTTTGGAAATCCTCGTTGAAGAAGTTTAAACCTGTAGAGTTCATTTGTCTCTTCTCAGGTTTGAGTACGTTATCTAGAGGGGATGGAGAAGCCTAAATATCCCTTTCTTGGGTGGCAGGCCTGAGCCTAGTTAGGCTTCTCCTTTCCCTGTCGCCTTCACATCTTGGGTATTTTGTGTTTGTCAAGGTAACAAGGAGGCAACCTATCTGTTTGGTGTAAAAGATAACACAAATCGTGTCTAGATTGCTAATGACAAGGATAATATCAACAGGGTACAGGAAGTAAGGAAAGACAATTGATGAAAGTGTGAAAGGGAGGACAACAAGGGGGGGTGTTGAGTGAATAGGGAGAGGTTAAGAAAGCTCAATGGTACCTTGGAATGACATCTTCCGTGATACGTAAGATTCTCTTTGCTGCTTTCCATTCTTGCTTGTTCCATTCACGCTGATATAGGGTGTGACAGGAAGATTTCCACCGGCCGAGGGCTGTAATAGCATCTAAATGCACTCCTGCCTTGGTCAACAGGGTCGCTCCTCCTATCCTAAAAGAATGGCCGCTCAATTTCGAGTCTTTTCCCCAAGTTCTCGTCATTATCTTTGTCATTATTGGTCTCGTGATTGCCGCGTGGCCATTTGCCTCGTGAGTCAGAAACAAACATGGGTCTTTGACTTTTTCTAAGCTAGTCAGTAGTTGTTGTAGGGCGGCTACCGGGCAGAGGACGCCTCCTGAGGCCCTCAAAGTTAGGAGTTGAATTTCTCCTGGAGCAGCCGTTTTAGCTTTGCAAAGTTGGATTTCAGCTACCTCTTTGGTGTGCTTGGTGTAAATTCTAACGTCTGTTCTTAGGATGGCAGTATGATTGTGTCTGTAATGTTTGACTGATTTGTATACGAGTTCTCCCAACCGGGCGAGTCCCCAGTATGCAACGAGGACCAGAGCGGTTAAGCCTTTGGAGTCTACTTCCAGCTCGGCAATATCTGACACTAGAGAGAGGAGAGCTTTTGGCACAGGGGCCAAAATCAATGCTCACAACTATGTGAGCGTTGTAGACTTTCCTGAAAACTCCAAAAAAGATTCATTTTGTTTCAGAATCATTCAATTCATGAGTTTGGTAGTGTTCAGGCAATCAGGCTGTTTTCCTCAGATTTTGCTTGGCATTGCTGGAGAATGCTCATTTTCATCTTGGATGAGCATTCTGTGGGCTCATTCTCTGAGATGAGTATTCAGGATCCGCTCATGAGGCATACTCAGAACAGCTCAGAACCTCTCCAAGATGGAAAAAAATCATTTTTTTTTCACCACCCTTCCCAATATATGTCAGCACTACACCACAAATTTACCCCGCTTTTGTTGAAATTTGGTTTGTGGGGTACCCAAGAATCACGACCGGAACCTGGCCCAAATTCCGCGGGTTTTTGAGCAGAGACCGGGTTTTTGGACCACCTTCAAGTATTTATCTTCAATTCATCAATCATTCATCATCAAATCTCCTAATCCCTTGGATGTCTTTGAAGATCTTAAAATCACTCAAAAGTCTACCGAACTATGGATGGTTCCTTTGAACAGTTAGTCATCTCTTTCCTAATCTATAATCTTAAACTAATCTCATTCATAATTCTTCAACAGAACACATCAAAGGTATCAAGATACATTAAACAAAGCTTTATCAGAATTCAAATCATTATTATCTTCAAATCAATCAAATCAATGGAAACCAATCCCACCTACTGCAACCCAAGTAAATCCACATACTCCATTTTTAGATTCGAAACCAAACCCACGTGAATTATTAAATGGAATCGGTCCGATTGATTTTCAAATGTACAAATTCATCTTAAAAAATCATATGGTCAAATGGTGGTTAGAGCTATCAGTGATCTTTGGATTGATCAATCTAAAGTTAATGTGGATGATTTTAAATCAGTTTTGAATCCTCCTAAGCTTAGAGGGATGTGGGATAATTTAGTTGATAAAGCTCAAGGTATTGAAGTCTTCGATTCCAATACTAGGATTGTGAAAACCGATTTTAGATTAGGTTGGCTTGAAAAGTTGAGTGGAAATTTATATCAATCAATTCTTCATTAACTTATATCTTTCTTGAATTTTCAAACAATTCTGGTGGTGTACTTTCATTGACTTATTTTGAACTTATAGTCCAAGAGATTCGATTACAATTACCAAAACGTTTCATGAATTTAATACGATTATCGATACTTCAACTTCTTTACTTCCTTCAGTAGATGAACCAGTTTACTTAAGCCCAACTAGGGAGAGGTGAAGTATCCAAAGCTTTGTGCTCTCCGTCAATCGAGTTCGGACCAATGAACGATTGAGGAACGAAGTCATTGTACCCGAGCGTTGGCAGGGATAGAGAGAGGATCCGAATCTGGGGGTCCATTGTGGTGCTTCCCACGGTGCTGGTACATTGAATCCTGTTCCTGGGAATTGAAACAAGGAAGCATCGAGCTGGGGCGCGGCGAAATTCAATAACTCAAGTGTGACCGGTCAAGTATCAGGAACGTAGACAGCACCACTTGCATCAGCGCTAAGTGATGGGAGCTCTGGTGCAGTCGCACTCATTGGCGGGAGCTCATTCAGAGCGCAAGATGTTTGTGCAATTCCAGTATTTGAAGAAGAACAAGGTGAAAGCGACTAAGTTTCACCCGCTCCTGGCTGAATTGCTGAACTCCAGAGAGTCGAGCCCGGGTTGAGGGTTTCTTCATCGCAACACTTCAGCACGTGCTCCAACGAGGCGTGCAATTTTGCAGCTTGGAACGTGCTATCATGTGTGCGAGTGTTGAAGTGGCGATAGGGTAGATCAAAGGTCAACGACTGTGGCGCACCCTACAAGCTAAGTAGCACTAACGTAGGTGCCAATGCGGCCAGGATATTCACGCATCGGTAGGCATCCGCATAAGATTCTACTCGATAAGAGGCTGTCATAAACTCGTGTCAAGTAGAAACGGCAAAGATGAATGTAAGGGCCGCCGGAGTGATCTAGGAGATGAAGTACGCGATGGATATATATATGTAAATGTGAATGTGATCTATTTCGAGAAACACATCTTTGAATACGACACACTGACCACGTAAGGTGTCCAGGTAGCGCTGAGCTCAAGGAAGCCTCGGCTGTTGAGGTGGTCGATCACATTTATCAGCATCTTAGATGCGACCAGACATGCCTTGAGCTCTTGCTGAGGATGAGTAGCAATCAAGTGTCGATGAACAACGATTTTCAAGTATGCAAGGAGACTGGTGGGCAAATGAGACAATTCAAAGCTCAACAATCATCTCAATCAAAGAATAATTCATGAAGACTACCCACCATTCAAACCGGGATGTGGTCACCAAGTCTACCTCGTCGGATGTTTCGGGATCCCATTTAGCGTCATGAGGTATCTCGCAATGGACATACATGTCAACAGATTGAGCAATCTCCTGCACAAAAGACCGGTCCCAGTCACAAGCCTTGCTTCCCGGGATAATCTTGAGTGCCGAGAGTGTATCCAGCGAGCGAGAAAATTGGTAATGTAGATGATAAAAAGCCAAGTTGGCCTTGTTGGCGCGAGTTGTGAGGTAGAGGATTTGATTGTTCTGAGAAATTTCTTGCAGTGATTGCGGTGCCTGTCCAGCATATTCTTCACAAAACCGACTCAAACGCTCATCATCGACTATGAGGGGGTTTGCTAAATATCGTGAATGGCACGTCAATATTATATCTTCCTGAACCTGAGAACCTGACTACGACAGGTTGAGGACCTACCGACGGTGACTGGTGAATGATTCATCATATCGAGATTGCAGACTCCGTTAGATTCAGTCTGAGGCGTAGTCGAGTCAGGCACACTCTTGACCGTGGTTTGACCAGAGCTGGCAGGTTTCGAGGAGTCCAATGTAGACTGGAGCTGTTCATGCGTAAAAAGGGACGTGAAAGTGATCACTGTCAGCTGAGCTGACAGTCAGCACTGTTGGAGACGTCCCAGTTGCCCTTGTTCCCGAAACAGTTTGGGTTGGTGTTGTAAAACCCAACACGGGGCTAGCTTGACAAAAGCCCAGCCAGCCACAGGTGTCAAGGGATGCCGCTGAGGATGAGCTGAGGGGCTTAGATGAAGGGAGCAGATGGGTCAGGCCTCCCTCACACTTCTTTGCTAAGGAATGTTGCCTGAGGGAGGCCTGACTCATCTCCTCAGTTTCTGTCGATCACACACTGAGCTGACAAGCAGAAAGAAATGGGAAACAAATGGGAAACAAATGGGAACAAAACAAGAAAATTTCAACGCTCACATAGTTGTGAGCATCAATTTTTGCCCCTGTGTGGCGTGACTGGTTGTCTGTTTGCTTTTTGAACTGGTGCTCTGACTTCCAGCTTCTTCGATGCTCTGAGTAGCGTTTTCAATCAGGTCAAGTGGATGTTGGGAAAGTTGTATCCGTGGAAGGCATGCCAGGTTCGTAAAGCAGTTAGGTATTTGGTTATTGTTGTGACTTTAACGGGTTTGTTTGTCGCGCGGTGGTTGACGTTATGTCCGGCCCAAACGATGAATTGTTCTACTGTGTCTACTGAGGCTGGAAAGGCTGGTCTGCGCTTCAGGGCGGTGTAAAGCTTGAACTTCTTCACGCTGGATGCGTAGGATTTGATAGTTGAACAGCACCATCCTGCCCGGATCATGTGTCGCTGCGCTCTAGTTAAGGGGCGCTTGACATTGTCTTTTATCCGGAGAAATGATTTGATACACTTCATGCCGGGTATTGTGGTATCGATGTAGGGAATAAGGCCTTTCTCAAGGTTCAAGCTAGAGTTCCAAGAGGGTTCGGATGGTGTATGAATTAGAAGGTTGGATGTAATATGAACTAGGGTGAATGATATATGGTACTGATACTGGGTTGGGACTTAGCAGGATGAACGATGGTAGACAAGATAGGGAAGATGTGAAGAGGAAATGTATTAGAACGAGGTATGAAATGGGGTGTTTAGTACTACAAAAAGGAGGTAATCGACGAAGACAAGGTCGGTAGTTGTCGTGAAGGTTTTAAAGGAGCTCTGTCTGTGTTGGAATTTCTACGCTCTCTAACCAGGGTCGTAAGTTGTCAGGGAGAGTTATGTGGACTTGCAGGTACCAAGGCTTAGAAGAGGGAAGTCCTCTTGACAACTCGTCGGCTGCGTTGTCTAACGTAGACACCCGTCACTGTTCCAGTTGGCAGTTGTTCTGAAAGAGGAGGGTTGAAATATTTTTCCATTCCTTGTTGACCCAGAAATCTCTGGAGGACTTGTTACGTAAGACTCCTTCAGTTGTCGTGTTGTCCGTTAAGACTAGAAACCTTTCTCCATCGAGGGAACACAGCTTCTGTACTATCAGCAGTCCTAGACGTACAGTGACTGTTTCCAACCAAGCGATCCCACGAGTTGGTTCGTCGAGGGGTTGGTCCCATCCGGGTTTCAATTTGAATTGTCCCCAGGACTTTCCTATGATTACACCAATGCCGTATGACGTAGACGCATCACCTACCCAACCGATGTTATTAACCAATCTAGACTTCAAGAGGAGTTGGTTTGGAAAGTTGTCTAGGTCTTTGCTCCAGACTTCCAGGTCACTCCTAACATGAGGGGGCATTTTGCGTTTGGCTTCATGTTTAACCCACTCGCATTTCCAGCAATAACCTGTCCGTAAGTAACAACGTAGTTGGGGGGCAATGTACAAAACATGACTGAGGCATCCGTACATCTTATCGACTTCTTTGTAGGTGTAATCAACCTTGGCCAGGAAGTCTGACAGTTGAGTCTGACGTTCTTGTAGCTTTTTCGGAGGTAGACAAACGGTTTTCTTGTTGACATTCCAAAGGAAACCTATATACTTCTGTTCGTTGCTAAAGTGTGTAAACTTGGTTTCGTTTGTTTTCACACCTAAGCTCGTGCTGTAAGCAACTACTTCATGCATGCTAAGTGTGCTTGATTTTTCTTTGATGACTAGGTTGTCATCTACCCATTGGAACACCCTGTTTAGCCCAAACTCCATTTCTACTAACTCCTTCCATGCGTCTGTGGGGCCACCAAAGCTCCTGCAGCCTGCTACTCCCCCAAAGGATATGCATAGGTCGATGTAAAGGAAGCCTTTGAAGTCTTGGATCAGTAGGGAGGGCCACTGGTTGGGGTGTGTTCCGATTTGCCTATAGGCTTTAAGCCAATCAAAAAGTGCAATCTGTAATGGTACTGATGCGTTTGCAATGTGGAGGGCGACTTTTTCGAAGTTGTCCCACGTCGTTTTGAATTCATTTTTGTTTACAAAGGAATTGACGCTAGGGATGCTTGGGTCTCGTTTTGGGAAAGATAAATTGTTCATTGGGCGGAAAGAACCATCACCATTTATCACGGCGCCAAGAGGGCTAGACCGAAAGAACTTGTACCTTGATGACATTTCTTCTTTTGTGTAGGGACCATACATTCTCCCTGCTGCAACTTCTTGTCTTAAGTTCTTCTCTATGTCCTCTCTAGCTGAGAGAGCTGACTGATGGTTGGGCGGGCAGAAAAACGGGAGGCCTTCAATTGAGTGGTCTGGGATACCTTGGTCAAAACCTGTTCTGAATCCGTCGAGAACGAATTGCAACCGAGGTAAGAGGTGATGCTTTTCTAGTGCATTTCTCCAGGCGTGAATCTTCATATCACATTTGATCCCCTTTGGCCACACTGGTCCGTTTTTGCTCTGGAATATGCTGGTCTTGTAGGGAAGATTGCTTGCTACGTCTTTGTGGGACGGTTCTCTGGGGCTTTCATTTCTAGGTTGTTGGAATCCTCCTCTTCCACCTCTGCTAGGAAATCGATTAGCAGCCATGGGGGCTGCAGGTGGTAGAGGGTGTTGGACCTGATACAAGGTAGGATTTATTGGCAAGTGATGATGTACCGGTGGGGGAGCTGCATGGTGAGGAGGTTGTCTGGCCGATGGGTGGTGAGATGTTGAGTGGCCTCCACGTTTGCCTCTCTTGCGCTTGAGTGGTTGTGTTTCTGAGCTTGTTCCGGCGTATCCATTTGTGGATGCTGACTGGACTGGGGCGCGGTTGTTCTGTAGGTAAGCTCCGGTTTCAGGGTGTTTGAACTCTGATTTATCACCTTTTGCGTAAGGGTTTGTTTCACCACAGTTCGCCTCTCCCAACCGTAAAGACTTGTCCTTAGCCTGGTTCTCATATTTTGTAATGAGAGTTCCTATGTCTTTCATCCGTGTTTTTCACGTTTTGAATCAGATGGTAAAATGTTTGATTCATCGATAGCACTTGAAATGTCATGTATAGCTGGTATAGTTGAATCTTGCCAATCCCAAGAGTGCTTGACTGGGACGATCGGAAGTGGAATAGGTGGATTAGGAATGTCAGGTACTGGTTCAATTTGCATACGATTTTCATGCAACACTAATTGGTTTTCTGATTCTTCCGGCTCATTTTGTCTTACCAATTGACCATGCTTCTCCTCTTGTAAAGGAACTTCAGGCAAAGACTCCTCAGAAAAGTCTTCTTGAACAAGTGAAAGAACAATGGGTGAGTTAGGAGGAGTGTTAACCGGAGTTGTCAAAGACTGAATCAGGATTTCAGTAGAATGAATCAATCCAATTTCTTCATCATGAGAATAAACCGTTTCACCCGTATCAAGCCTAATTCAATAGTTTTTCATTCCAAGTTGATAACCTAACAAAATTCCTGGCGCTGACGTTGCATCAAACTTCTTCCTAAATTTCTTCGAAATGAGCACGTAAGATTTGCAGCCAAAAGGTTTCAGACGGGACACGTCAAACTTCCTACCATGCCATAACTCATATGGAGTTTGACCATTGATCTTTGCCATCGGCGTCACATTCTCCAAGAATACTGCCGTATTGACAGCCTCAGCCCAAAAGGAAATGGGTAAGTTAGAGTGTTGCAAAAGTGCTCAAGCCTTTTCAGTGGTCGTCCTGTTACCTCACTCAGATACAGGATTTTGCTGGGGAGTATAAGGTGCACTCAAGTAGGAAATTGTACTGTTTTCTTGTAACATTTCACGAAATTCCTTTGACATGTATTCTCTGCCTTGATCATTCACTAGACTCACGATTTTGCAATTGTGGAAAGTTTCAACTTCAGATTTAAATTTCATAAAATAAGAGATGGTTTCTGATTTGGCTTTTAAAATATACACATGTTTATAATTTGTAAAAGCATCCGTTAACTTGGAATAATAAAGTCCTCCTCATTCTGAAACAGTTGACATCTTTCCACTGAGATCACTATGAACAAATTGAAGAGGAAAAGTAGCTTTTGGAAGTGAACTGGGGTATGGAAGACGATGGCCTTTAGAAATTACACAGTCTTCACAGAACCACTCATCAGGTGCCTTCACTCCATACATCAATTGAAGTCGTTGAGTGTTTGTGTGACCTGAACCTCTATGTAGCACATTGTAATCAGCTGATGTCGTCTTATTGCAAGTGAAAGATTTGGATGACGCGCCTAAGATGATGTCCAACTCTATAACTCGATTCCTGATTTGACCACAAAATCCAGCATATCCTTCTTTAGTTAAAATGACTATTCCTTTATCATGAAAAAGATGATAGCCATCATTGAGAAGACAACCCATACTGATTAATGGAGATCCTAAATTGGGGACGTGATAAGCTTGCAAAACAACATTTCCTCCAAAAGAATTACATAGAATGTCTCCTTTACCAGCAATGTGAATGACACTTCCATCCGCAAGAGAGACATCAGACTTTGCTTCAACGTAGTTGTTGAACAGATTGACCTTGGAAACCATATGGTCAGAGCATGCGCTGTCTAGCAGGATTATGCCATCATCAGTAGGAGTGCGACATGAAAACACGGTAGTTTCAATTACGTCGTCTAGATAAGCTGCCTGTAGAACGGCAGTGGTCGCTTGACTTCTGGACACAGGCGTTGGATTAGCTGGTTGAAGTCCCGGGAAAGCTTGATAGCACTGCTCAGGTTTGTGTCCTCTGACAGCCGGGTTGTGACGTCCGTTAGAACAGGTTGGGTAAGGAAAGCGATGTGTTTGTCGTGGAGGGCGATTAGCAAGTGTTGCCAAAGCAATTGAATTGTCGCGACAATGACGCTCGTTATAATCAACAAGATAAGTTTCCATGACATCAAGAACCACCTTTATTTTCAGGGGTCGTTTGGTGTCAAAAATGAAAATAGTCGTTTCCATTGAGTTCGGGAGGTTGCCGACGATAGTTTCACCTATCAATTCCTGAAGATCGTCGCTGAAATTAACACCGCAAGCGCGCATAGTTGCCGGTGCAGAACGAGTTTCCTTGATATACTCATCAAGAGAGGTGAACACAATTCGAGTAAAAGCAAAATAGGCTCTGCCCTTGCTGCTAGAGGTGGTGGCTTGAAATTTTTCTTTCATAAGAAGCCAGATTTTCAAGGGTTGATAGATAAACCCCTCAGACTCGACCATGATACGATATTGTTGAGTCATGTGACTAAACATTATCCCAGAAGCTTTTTGTTGACGCATGACATAGATGTTGTAAAGAACTTTTTGTTCTTGCGAAACAGGACCTTCAGGTTCTTCAGGTGCCTCTGCATCGGGGTCGATGAACTCGTCGAGCGATGCTGACATCAAGGCTCCGGTTGTCAGCCCTGGATACATATGTATGTACCCAAAGACTAACTTGTAACATAGATAACCACCTTTAGACAACTAATTACATGTACATAAACCCTACAAAACATATGTAACTTGTAATAAACCGTATATACAACCTAATTACATATACATATACATTTAAAATCATATGTAATATGTAATAAAACACTCATAACACCTCATAACTCAGTGTCAAGAGTTAAAAATGCTTATACTACATAAATTACATAACAGGTATATGTAATTATGTAGTATTAATAATAATCATAAATAACAGTAATAATTAAACCCTAAACCACTGCAGTGATATAAACAAATATCACTACAGTTAGGTCTGGAGAGGAGAGTATATAAACTCCTCCTCTCTCAGCCTTCAGAGAGGGATCCCCAAGCTTTTATTACACATCACTTTTAAAGAACATCTTTAAAGTAATATAGAAGTTCATAATCAAGGGTCTTATAAATTAAGACTAGTGATTTACTTCTCTACTTTAAACAGTTCCTGACTAAAAGTAAGTAATACACCCTTCAACTATTTTCTGGATCCTCTACTTTCCCCAAGTAGATTATTTACTAGGTTAGTGACCTTCAACAACTCACAGGGTAGTGGCCTATATATAAGTACTTAGGTTGGTGACCATAAGAACAACCCAAGGTTGGTGACCATAAGAACAACCAGTGTAGTGATCTAGACCTCACTCTTCATACTGTCAATAGAGGTTTGAAGGAAAACCTTGGATCCAGTTTTCAGTTATAATTAATTATAATTATATTTAAAATCTCCTTTTCAGGAGTCATTTAACTGTAGTCTGTCTGGATTTATCCAAACAGACCAGTCTTCTCTCCCCCCTTTCTTTTCTTTCTTAAATTTCCAATTGTAATTACTTTATAATTGAAATCTAAAAGATAATTATTAAAATTGCAAACCTTCCTTAGCCATCTAGTGAGCCTTGAGTCCTCAACTGAGTACCCAACCCTCACATTTGGGGGCCTCATCGTGTTGAAACCCAAAAACCTCAACCTTAAATAACCTTTTGTTAACCAAAAGTGTGAGATTTCATAATAAACTAGACAAAATAAGAAATAGTAGATATCACAAAACAAAATACATAATAACAAAGTGACTAGTAAGATAAGTCACTACCAACTTTTTACTCATTTCAGTTCATATCAAACATAACACCCATTAAAATCAATCATAAAACTGGATTATAATAATTACAAATATTCTTCCAAGTTATTGATTGTTCCAAAAAAAAAATTCATATCAATTTTCACCATTTTTTTTAATAAACACACTCACAAGTACAGTGTTCTATAATCTCGAAAGTAGCAAATCTCTCCTTTTCTTTACACATTACACTGAACAGTCGAGCAGGTTCTACTACAGAACCGACGAGTCGGGTAGTTACATATACAAGAGCTCAAATTTCGAAAATCCCAGATAAAGGACTTACTTAGATCCTAAAATAAAAGGAACTACTCCTTTCAACGCATCATATCGACGACAAAGAAAAGGAATATTGATTTCAGGATATCGAGTTGGACGAACGTTCAGAAAAACCAATCAGCAAGAAGACTCACCAAGGGGAATCAATCAAAACTGAGAAGTTTTTGGAATTTCCGGGATCGGAGCTCACCAGTCCTTCGATTCAGTAATTAAAATAAAAATCAGTTAGTATTTTTTTTGGAAACCTGACTTCTCTCAAGCCACCATATCGAAAACAATTACTTCGAAGAAAGAACACTGACCATTACTCTAATCACTCGCCACCAGATCAGGATCGATTCCATCCATTTTACATCCGCAAACGTATCCTAACAACAACCTTGCCCAAACAGCGACGAAGCAATAATAAAACTGAGTCAGCAAGAGATTAATACCTAATAATAAAATTACGAGAGAAACCTAACGTACGTCATCCGTAACAGTGATTATCGAACAAATTGACATAGGAATTGTATTGGATCAAAGATTTCACTCATATAAGTAGACTACGAATCCCGATTCAAATCGATCCTCAAGCAAAGTGAAAGAGCACAAATCAACTTGCTATCTACATCCTACTTATTCAATCAAATTCAACAGCCTTTATAACTTCATAACAGTTATCTATAAAATCAAAAGTAAATTCAAATCGATTCATATTTTTTTTCCTTTAATTTTTCTTCTTCTCGCTTCATTTTAATAGAATCAACATTAGCTTTGTTTATCTTGTTATAACCCCAAACTAACTAGTCTTGAGTTGAAAGAAGTAAAACTAACTTCCATTTTTTTTTTCTCTCCACCTTACTTCCTCTTCCTCTGACTATTATAAATCTCATCTTTTTCACTTGTATCGTTACAGTGTCTTTCCCCCATTTGTTTAACTCATTAGACCTTGCGAACCGAGGAACCCCTCAACAACAAGGCACGGAAGCGAACCGTACACACCAATCTACGCCAGCTCTACCCGAATCGAACCTAGACGGATCAGTTCTAGAGTTCGAGGACGCTTACGGAAATACGAGCCACAAACCGATTGTGATTGAATCCACAACCACTACACCGGCTGCTGACCCGTTATCAAACATCGAGATTGACTCACCCGGATCTGACGATACCGCGAGAGAATACGAGAGATCCCAAGGACCTCCACCAGAAATCGTACCACCTGAGTATCACAATAACAACAATCATCATTTGGTCATTCAAAATCCAGGACAGCCAGAAATCAGCCTTA